>NC_048499.1:265000-277500 GCF_020283565.1 Trifolium pratense
ATAGGCGGCTAAGGTTTGATTGAAGCCGCTCGACCCAAACAAGCAACGGCGACTATCAGTCAGAGAAAGCCTTGGTAAAGCGCTAGCGCGCTTGACTTGGAGGTTCGCGCATCCGTTTTTTCTTGCTGGGAGAGGGACGAACTTTCTCAAAGTAAACTTTCTCGCTTGTTAGTCAAGCTTTGAAGCCCCTACTTTCTTGATGGTTGGGATATTAAAAGAAGCGCTGGTTTGGAACGGAACCCTATACAAGGGGCTTTTCCCCAACCTATATATACAAGGTGCTGGTCTCGATCTCGCTTGGCGGTGCCCCTCTCGATGATTGTTGACTCAACATGGATTTCGTGCTTGAGTTGGAGGGCCCTCCCTCCATCGAGTCAAGTAATTCGCTATCGGAAATTTAGCCGCCGCGTATCTCATGCCATGCTTCTTGTTTATCCGAATCGGTTCCGTCTGTCAGTCAATCAAGATTCGCCATCAAGAGAGGGAAGAGCCTTGACTTTCGGTTAGGCCGGTCTCGTCATTCATGCAATTCCCCCGTCCATCGATCACGCGAGCATCCAGTCAGCACATAGCGAACGAAAAAAGCGTTCATCCTGGATTATCTTCCTCAATCAAAATGTCTATCAATTGATACCTATTCATTCGGTCAAAGTCTCCACGGCGTTTTCACGCCCCTCTACTTAGAGGTGCACCATGTTGATAGGAATGAATCGGCAAAGACCTTCTTGTACACGTCCTCGAGGGCTGCATTCATGGCAATCATCACTAGTTTATCCCGAGGGCATGGTATGGCTTTGTTCTTGGTGTTGTTTAATAGAATAGATGTCGAGTGCCGCTTTTCCCCGTCCGAGAATCTCCATCTGCTCTAACTGGGCGAGCTATAATCCTTATGTCAGGTTGGTTGTTCAAAAGATATTTTCTCTTTACCCTTCATCTTTTCGAAAGCCTGCCTAGACCCATTCTTCTTGATCTTTATTAGTCCTAGGTGCAAAGCCTCTTCAAGAAAGACCTCTTTCTTTCTCCTCCATTTATAATTTTTTTGATTGAAAGAGGATAAGCGCTATCCATTGAGTAAAGGGAGGCTTTCCTACACTACAGTGATTCGGGCGGTTGGTGGCCCCTTCGAGAGTTGCGGGTCCTTGCCGCTCGCTGCATGAGTGGTAGCTCACGCTCAAAACTCCTCCGACACGAGTCCTAGTCGTTGCGCTGCGGTCCGTTTCCCGGCTTCGCTTGCGCTATTTTTTGCACTTATTTTATTATTGGTTTAATCCCCGACCCTAATGAATCGAGTATGTATGAAGGGGTCAGTCAAGCGGTTCGGGTTCTCGGTCGGTTCCCGTTCGCCTGCCCCCCCTCATAGTCCATTAGTGGGTAGGGTGGTCAGTCAACTTAGAGGGCGCCCGCCTCCTCTTCAGACGTGTCTTCGACAACCTGGCGGTTGTTCGGTCTCCGCTTTTGGAGGCGGGAGTGCTTGGTCGCTGGGGTTTCCTTTTCCTCAACCAATTCGGTTGTGTCAGCCCTGAGATTGGTTGGTCTAACATTTATGAGCAGGCTGGCTGGACAAAGATGGATGGTAAGATAGATTTGAGTTCAAGTGGCACGCACAGGACCTTCGATCGACCGTGGGGCGTATTCTACCCTTCCTTACCGAATTCATTCTATTGAAGCGTAACGTAAAACTTATCATGTTGCATTTCTTTGGTTTGGAAGTTCCAGAATGTTGTCTGTGGATTTCTAACAAAGGAAAGCCCCCCCTTTCTTTATGCCATTTGATTAATGAAAGTTCCGTGCTGCTCGCCACTCCCCGAGGCCAAGGACGGGGTCGAACCGTCATTCCAGGATTTGCAGTCCGATACATTTCCATTATGTTACCCAGCCAAACCCGCCACCTCGTGTGCCAAAGTCAAACGGTTGTTCTTCCTTCCCCGCTCCCTATTTTTCTACATATGCGGTGGCGGGCGGAGCACTCTATATGACCGGCGGCGGGTTACCAGAGAAGAGGGGACAACTTCTTTCTCCCTTGCCTTGCTTGCTCCATTTTCCTTTTCTGATTAAAAGTAGCAAGCCACTCCACTACTGGTACAGAGGCCAGAAGGTTGCTTCCTCCATATGTTCAGGCAAAGAACATCTAGAAGCTAGCTTTTGTCTTGTAAGCTACCACGCCTAATAATAATATAAATTAATTTTGCTTACCAAAGCAAAGTGGTATTACTAAAAAAAAGTAAATAAGCAACCAGTTCCGTTCCAAGTGACATGGCTTTTCACTATTCCTTATTCCTTTCCAGAGAAGCCCATCCAGCCCAGCGGATCCATTGTTTATGCGGCAGTGCGATGCTGCTGAAAAACTGAAGCCCTTAGGTATAGGTTGGGGAAAACTCCAAACAAAAAAGGGCCTTATTCTTCCTTATATTAAATATAAGTTTTAGAAAGGGGCATCCCTACCCCCTAAATTACAAGCTAGCGCGCAACGGCTTTTCAGCCGTTGTTGCTTTTTTTTTTGCAGGCTCGAAAATCTCTCTTTCGCCTCTCCTCCCTGTCTCCATTCTGGTTGATTCGCTTCTTCCTTCGCGCAAGCGCTTGGTTCGCCCCTTTTGTGTTGCATTTTTTTGTGATCCCCCGCTTCAGTTTGCGTTTTTCGGATAGCCGGGATCCGACGTTGATTTCCGATTTATTTAAATGTCAGCTCCATGTTTTGGGCGGCCCATCTGGTTAGTTCAGCTATCACTGCTGGAAGCCCCTGCGGTTGTTCGGCTGCGTACTCCCCGTTTGCGTATCTCACACTCCCCATCTTTTTTTTCATATTTATTCCGGTCGGCTTCGTGCAGATAGATGTTTGCCGGGGGAGATTGGTGCTCCTGAGGTATGCCCTTCCGGTGCGGTGGGTTGTTATATTTTCTGTCTATTCCATCCAGTGCCCGCACTGCGTCAGAAAATCTTCGTCTTCGATCTCTCTTCGCAACGCAATAAATAAGTCTAACTGTTTCTCTCGGCATCTGTCTTTTAAGTCATTGATCTCATATCTATAAGCAGGGGGGTCTGCGTTCACTATTAATTAAGCCTACGCCCGTCAATTCCTTTCAAGCTTTATCCCGCCCTTAGACTCGTTACGCTTAACGCCCACTTACTTAAAGACTCGTTGGCTCCGCGTCCACCGAAAGTCGGTCGGAACCCGGTTTGAGAACCTTCTCTCATAGATTCCTTTCACCAAGTCATCGCCAGCAATCAGCTCTTATCCCTTGGTGTGGTGTCAAAGGGCGAGTTCCTTTCTTGTCTTGCCCAAAAACTTGCTTTATTCTCATTGGAGAAAGACTCTCCCGCGGCAAGGTTTTACACATAGGGCCAGCCAGCTGCTTTCTTTATCTCGCTTGCCGTTAGTCCGTCTACTTTCTTTCGGTTGGGGTCCGTCCCGGGGCTTAGACCGCTTGGGTTCTATTTTTATCGAAGGCAGTCAACGTGTCAGCCATTCCTCTCCCATTAGACTTGTAAATCCTTTGCTCTTTTTCCTTCTCTCCCTCTACTTTATTTGACAGGGGCGGATAATACCACTCTATCAATAACAAGAATACAGTAGCAATTCAGTTTCAAATGGTTTGAGCTTGGAAGCAACCTACTATCTATCGATAGGCTAAAACAGACTGCTATTGGCTGCTTTGCCTATCTATTCTATTATGGCCGGCTTGGAGACATCAGAGGAAGACCGTCATTTCTATCCGGGTACGATCCTTCATTCATTCGTTGAACCTTGGGGTGGGGATAACCATTAGCATTGAGGTCAATCACCACACCACCTCTATCCTATCATACGACATTACATGACGCGAGAGTGCATGGTCAACACACACCTACCTAAAGCGCGTTCCGCTTGCTGCCAATACAAGCACAACCTAACTTGCACGAGATTCAACAACCGAAACTACAGGTAGTCCCGAGGGGACGGCATCCTCCTATAATAGTTAGCAGTACTGAACAAGCGAGTCATCGGTCGGGGGAAAGAAAACGTCTAAAAAAAAAAATAAAAAAAAAGGACATCACTCTAATCCCTGAGAACTTCCTTGATGATTTAGCAATTGAGAGACGGTTGCGACAAGTAAGAAAGTGGGCCACCCCGGAACTGGAAGATAAAAAGAGTTCCTTTTGGCTTATATAATAATATTTTTATAAATAACTAAACTCTAACTGGGCAGACCCTTAATCACTTCTAGTGGACTATGCATAGGACTACCCACGGAGCGGTGAAAAGACAGAAAGTATTCCTATTGATTGATTCTAAGGGAGAACGAAGGACGGAGTGGAGGATGGAGGCGGATCGGTTGGAACGCGGGCTAGCCGGCCGGGAGGTTCGATTCCTCCCCGATTCCTATTTACTCGATCCATTGTTCGTGCAATCTTAAGGTTCATAGTCCTTTAGCTCTTATTACAGTGGTTGACAGTGGCTTATGAAAGTGGTACCCCTTTCTTTACTTTAAACAGTGGTTTACACGGGTTGAATGATACAAGCAGGAAGCAAACAACAGGAAGAACCAGAGCGGGTGTAGATGCTCGTGAAGGAACGGGAGCTGAAGCAACAGGAATTGGTCAACGAGTAGGAAGACTTGGAAATTCTTTTGAAAAAGGTGGCTAACACTAATATGCCTATCCACTACTATGGTGGTCATCATCGCTATGGCATGCACTGTGGCATGTTCTATGGTGCCTAGCCTATGCAGCTGGCCAACTACAGATCGATAGTGAGATTCTGATGCTATGCAGTTACGGATGCTCGTAATAGAGATTATGATCTTCGTTATCGGGAGTAAGATCCAGAATTAACTTCAAGTAGGGATCCTAGTGCTAGTTATCGGGGTTCTGTCTTTCGTGATCGTTAGGAAGAGCCGGATGCTAGTGATCTATATTTTTATGTTTGGGATCGAAAGATTCTGATGTTCGTAAGCGAGACCCAGATCCTCCAGTAGCACCAGCAACAGCAAATAAGCTACCACCTGATCTTGACCCTGACTGACAGAACGGAATTCAAAGTTGAAGAAAAGTAATGGTTGAAGAACCTCGTCTCACATCTCTTCCTGGCCAAGGTGGGAAAAGCACAACTCCGTCCAGTATCTTTCCCAGTTCCGATATAGCAAAATATCCCACCCAGTAGAAGTGTGGATGGACCGGCGTGGATAGGGGAATGTCCCACCATCATATAGTCCAATTCCTTTCCAGTGTCAGCATTCCAGTGTACGCATATCTAGGCGCAGTTCCTGTAGATGACCTTGTTGATCCGGGACCAGAGCCTGTTGACTAAGTAGCAGATAGACCCTCTCGGTTGGTCTTCGCCCTACCTACCTCTTTCGCTAAGACCCTTGTCCTGTCCCTAGATATAGCACGTTTAGGAACCTATCCTAGAGATTGTGTGCCAAGAGTGGGACATTTCTCTGAATAGTAAAGGCGTGCGTAAAGGCTCAACTAGAGATCTTCTTTCGGTTCTTCCTTTTCTAACCTGAGAGACCCGCTACTCCGTTTTTTCCATTCGCTACTTTTTGTAATTGCTGAAATTGGTGGAAATGGATCCTATCTATTTAGCGTGGTTCTTCTCTAAAGGAACCCTCGGGCGAAAAAATTAAGAATTCTTCTTCTATCTTTCTTTGTCTCCTCGGTTCCTGGGTGAGTAGAAAGGGGTCGATGAAAGGCCATTCTATCTACGAGTCTATCGGAGAGCCAGTCGGTACGTCGTTACGGATTAATAGCGAAGCCCTTTCTTTCTCATTTCAGCCATTGGTGATTGATTGCCCATCTACATAAATAAGAATGAGGCATGACTTCTTTTCCAGTAGCTATGCCTGAACTGAACCTCGTACAAGACTTTCTTTCCGGCCTTACGCTTCCCAGTCTCAGGAAAAGAATTGCTCTTTCGGTCAAAGTCGATAAGGATCAAAGTCCAATAGCTAGGGTGGGATTGTCCTCTGTTCTCAACTCGGGAAGGAAATAAAGAAGCATGGATTCACCTATTCCAGAAAAAAAGTGCATCTTTCTTTTTTTAGGTTTCGAAAAAGACAAGGCCTTACAACAGCTCATTCCCGGAATAAAAAGAAGAGGATTATCAGCCCGCCTAGAGTATAGCTTCCAGCTCGGCTAAGCAAGGACTCCATCCTAAGTAAAGCAGTCTGAAAGAAAGATGCTGCACTATATAATGCATTTTCCTGGTACACCAAGCCTAAGCAGCTCAGCCGTTGAAGCGACCTCTAAGCCAAAGAGAGAGTCTATGGCGCTACCCCTACTGTCAGGGAGAGGGTCTTTGTCCTCGAGGGAAGGAAGCGTAAGCCAAGCCAGCTTAACTAATGACTGGTCATTGTTACCGAGTTCGTTCCAACGACTACGACCGAGCCTTTTTTCTTTTCATCCTTAGCGCCTCGGTCTAGAGAACTCCATTATTTACGGATAGGTACTTTAAATTCTTAATTAGCCTTGTCTTGACTAGCCTAGTAGCTCTGGTTGCTGAACTATTGATGAAGGCTTGTCGTAGATCAGCTTTTATTGACTACCGGAGATGGCTTTATTGCCATTTCTTTCTTCGCCGACCCGCCTCCCGCTTAGAGCATGAAAGGGGAGAAGGAAGAAGTCTTACCTGAGTAAGCCTTAGGCGGGGAGTCACCTTCCGATCCGGATTCAATGATTAAGGAGTTTGAGTGAACACCCGGTGAAATGGATTTAGGAAAGCACGTGCCATCCTTGGTTCTTGCTCCTGTTGTCGGACTAGGAGCAGCTATATCATCCGCTGCAGATCTGATAGAGGAAGAAGTGATGCTTTTGGACGTCTTTCACGAAGGCTATAAGCATCGATCTTGCCTTGGTGTTGACCCGAGGGAGAAGCCCTTTACTTCTTCTTTTGCGGCAGGAGCGCTGTCTTAACTTAATTTATTCAAAAAAAACCCTTCTTGCTATACTTTCCATATTGCTAATCTCGAGCAAAGAAAAGAGTTTTCTTCAATCAGAGAGTTGGCTTAGTAGGAAGAAGCGGGTTAGATAATAGAGACTGATCTAAAGGCGAATCTGCCAAACTTCAAAGAAAGAGCCCACAGCAAATCCTCTATCTAGTTTAGATTACACAGTTGGTCAACAGACTTGAAAATCTGAACCCGAAGTGGATGCCCCGGATCTTGAATTCTTTGACAAAGAGTCAGCTTCCTTCTTAGTAGATGGACGAGGGCGGCACTGCCATACATACATAGTCACCCATAGGACTTTATTCACATAGTCTATGATCCGGCAAGTCGAACCTGGCGAAGTCTACTCTCCCTATAAGCTGATGTTGGTTGTTGGCTAGGTATACCCGGATTCGGTTTACCCATGGAACTTGTGATTCCCTTGCGATCTTGTCTTCCTACTATAGAAAGAAGGATCAGCGCACGGATCAGGCTTTCGCGGAACTAGGCGAATGCTATGCCTAAAGTAAAGGAAAGGTAAGTAAAGGCCCGGGCATTCTTCCAATGCAATACCTTCTTCCTTTACTGCTTTACTTTGTTTGCCTATCCACTGTTTGTTAAGGGCATACCCCCTGTGTCTCCGGTGCTATTGACTCAGCTCTTGGGGATATCATAGGAAAGAATGAAGCGAGGGACGAAAGCATCTTAGTGAAAGGATAGGATAGCCAAAGCATTCATATTCTATGCTTAAGTAAAGTCCTCACTGCCACGCCATTCACTTCTTTCTACGCTAAAAGATCACAGGCTTGTTAGCGATGTGGAGTCAGATTCCTACTCACCCCTTGCTTGAACCTAAAGTATACTTAACTGAGCAAGCTAGGCAGAAATCACAGTCGTAAATAGACAAGACTGTCCTACCTTCTAGTCAGACGGAAGATAAAGTAAATCCCTACCCTAATACACAGCTTCAAACCGGGCGTAGGTTCGCTGGAAAGTGAGTCTTCATCGAGTAATTTTATTAGCATCCCGCCTTTCCTGGAACTTATTCACTCGGGGTGGAATCGAACCACGAAGGATTTTCAGTCCTTTGCTCTAACCAGCTGAGCTCCAGCTCCCCGAAAACAAGGTTCAACTCTTTGTTGAGGCCACTTGTGTAGGAAAGCCCACAAAGAGTATAGGCTAGAGTGGCTTTACCGAGTTAAAAAGGTATAGTGGAATCTTCGAACGAACACTTCGAATCTGTATGCTAGTGCTTTCCGGTAAGGCTGGTCCGGTTAGTCCTTCTCCAATTAGCATCTCGTCCGATCGTCTGCTGAGTGAATAGCTGCAAGTGCTAGTTCAAGTCAGTAATCATTTGATTCGCGGGATCTGTACTGTGACGAGTAAGAAAATAAGGTTGAAGTACTACGGATATCAGAGCTTTAGTTTAAGTGATTCAAATCAGTGAACTGTACTCGTCCAAGCCAGTGGGTAAGGTTCACCAGACCGGGCAGGTGAACGACCAAGGAAAGTAGAGGATTCGGATAGGCGAGTCAAGGCGTTTGTGTTAAAACTCTAGCTGTATCAAATAGAGATGGGGAAGGAAAGCGACTCTTTTATTTTTCACCAGGAACATAAACGGCATTCGTCAGACTTGAGCTGTAGGTTTCGCCTCGGTCAGCTGATATAGACTCCCCCCGCACTTCTTTGTAAGTTAGCACATCAATGAATACTAAGTCTGTTGTCAAGAGTGAGCACAAAATATGTATGAATTTCCTTGATCCAATTTCCCATCTCAAACTGATGAAAGGTAGTGTCACTTTACCTTTGAGCGAATTACAGGGCGGAAAAGGAAGCACTCTGATGACATCGCACGTCGAGAAAGAAGCTGGCAGAGGGTATAGTCTTGATTCCGAAGCCGAAGGAGCTGGAGTTTTCAAATGCCACCGGGGATGAAAGTAAAGGGATGCTCGCTAGCAGGGATAAAAATTAATACCGAAGGAGACAATCTTCTTCTGTTTACAAGTCTTGTTGAAGAAGCCTTGACTCGTCTATCCGATTCCTCATCAACTCCTGACCGATGTAGAGAAAGTTCAGCCGAGGTATAAGCTCTTGCTAAGTCGAAGAGATCCGCTTTGCCATCTATGCCGCTCACTCCCCTATTCAATAAAGATTCTCTTCCTGGGTGGGGTCATATCTTAGTCTTTTCCTCCACCCGTTGGAGTATTTAGTAGTTGGAGGGGGGAACTTATCTTGCAAGTTTTTACCCGAAAATAATCTTATCCCTTGGTTAGTTTAGGTATTTTATTATCCCCTCCCATTCAGTCTTATCCTGCTGTACTTTAGGCATTGTTCGCCTTGGACCTGGAAGAGCTGGTGTTGAAGCTCATAGGCTTGAAGAGGTATGAAGTCTTTATACTGCTATCAGAGGAGATGAAGCGGAAGAAACTTGAACTAATCTTTCTGCCCTTTAACCAGCTCCTGCCTTTACCGGATCTAATGTTAAAGCATACGTACCCTTTTGCAGACGAGTCACCTATTAAGAGTCGAACATCCTCAAAACCTTTTCCGGACGGTAAGCCGTAAAGTGTCCCAGCAACAAGGGAAGTCAGCCTTCTGTAATGTAATTAAGACTTCAATAAAAGACTTAAAGATATGATTGATATATTAAATTAGACATTATAAATTATACCACCCTTTCCTAAATCTTTTAAAAAGATATGTTTGATTAAATGAAGACTTCGCTTTAAAGACTATTCTTCACTCATTAAAACTTAATGTTTTATAGCTTAGCTTTGAGTATGATTTATGATTGAGTCCTTCCCCTCTGGCTAATTCCCTAAGAGAAAGTAATCTCTGAAAGTTGGACTTGAGTGCCATGATTCCTTAATAAGCCACTCGTCTGGCTAAGGCTTTTCCCTACAATTTAACTCCTCGTCCTTTTATATACCTTCCAACCCTTAGAGTGGTAGATGGAAGCCTGATCGTTCGTCTACTTCCCTAATAGTCGCACTAGACGGAGGTGAGACTTTTCCTTGAGCCTTGATAGCTCCCCTTTGAACTGCCTTCCGAAGAGGCCCAGACATATTAAATATACTCTCGTAGCCTGCTCTGAGATCTGTTCACCTTATCTCTGACTCTTGTTCCCCACTCGCTGGTATAGCATAGTTTTCCCTTTTCGGTAAAGGAGAAGGAGGTTAAAGCCCAACTCCCAAGTCTGCTTACCTACTTCCTGCCCTTATAGCAGCCTTTCTAGTCTAGGAGATGTCCGACTGTCTGGACAAGGGAATGAGACTGGGAGTTCGATTTCCTTTATGACTTTCGCCTTGCACCTTACACTAAACTTAATCTCTTGCACGCGCGTATAAGAATACCTTTCTGGCTATTCCTTATTCTTGATAGCACAGGAAAGAGAGATTCCGGAATCTCTTGACTTCATAGCTACGCACCTTTCAAACATACTTTTATTATCTTACTCCAAGAGCGAAAAGAACATCATATCATCGGTTATACTATCCTGGAGTAGTTAGAGTAGTACTTGCTAAAGCTAAAGGTTTGTTTTCTCCCGCTAAAAACAGTCTACTAGATAAGCCAAGTAAAGAAGTGAGTGCCAGATACAGATGAAATGGTTTTATCTCCTTTTTACAGAAGTCAATTCCTCCTCCCCCCAGGGGTACTTCTATTTTTAAGCTGCTTTAGAGAATCCAGGTCCAGCGGAAGACTAAGTAAGGTACGGTATAAAGTCCAATCAATCTCCTCCAACAGAGGGCTCTGACCTGACCACAGTCAATCAGTCTATTGTTCTGGTTCTATAGAGTCTAACCCCGAAAAGGGAAGACTCCTCGTTTTTAGCCTGGTCCAGGTGTGGCATATCTTTCCCATCTAGTAGCCCCGACAAGAGCAGTTACGTCTTTTGCTAAAGCCCTTACTAAATTACTAAACCACCAGGAACTAGTCTGGTTTGATATAAGCCTAGCTACCATGGAAAGCATAGTAAGAAGAGCTGAAAAGCCATCTTACTCTCGGACCTTACCTTAATAAAGGAAGAACTTAAGCCTTTTTTAATAAGAAAAAATAACCCTAAGATGAGCTAACTTGGCTTAGTGCAGGAAATGGAATCACAGCAAGAAAGAAGGGTAGGGCATACCTTTTTTAGGATTTCTACCCTAAAATGACTGAACTGCCTTTCGAACTGAACTACCACGACTCTCGCTAACTGCATCGGATTCTGTGGATAAAAGAAGACTAGCTGAAAGAGCGGATTTGATTCCGAACCGCTACGCTTTCTTATATTAGTGTAGTGCGCTTAGCGCTTCCTGAACCAACTGAAGCAAGGAATATGAGGATCAGAGCGCTAGCATCCCTTGCTCTCGATCGATTGCTCACCACCGTCTGATCCGAACAAAAAAAGGAATAGAACAGGGGTGGGGACACCTTTAGGTGTAAGCATGAAGTACGCCCGAGCAAGCAAAATTCTTTCTATGTAGTAATCGTGCTAGGCTATGCCCCTGAACCCTTTGGTATCCAGAAAGAAAAGCAGAGGAAGTGAAGTGGCTTTGATCCTATTTTCTATCAAAGCAGGTTCTACCACTGCAGGCCCAATCCTACTACCCGGATGATCGTCTTGGGTAAGATCTTTCTATATCAAAATATCAGTTGGATGCCTACACGCGATCCTTTTTTGCTTCCTTATATCGAGGGAGAGAAAAAGAGGCCCATATTTTAAGTATAAACAACTTATACTTCTATCATAACACGGATCACGCTGTATATAGATTGGATGTATGTCTGAGCTATCTTCTTTGTACCATCTAGAGGGCTTTTCCTTACTTCTTCTTATACCCTTGCAGGCAAAACCAAATAATACATACCAATGCCTTATCTCGGCATTAGGAGTTCATTAATAAGGTAAGAAGGAATGGCCGGATGTAAAGAGATGTCCCTGAGACTAGTGAAATCTGAGAAGAAGGTAAAAGAGTAAGACTAGCAATTCGGGATAGAAGGACTAATTTACTTATATTTTGCCCTAGAGGAGATCGAGACTGGTATTAGTTACTTTACCGAGGCGAGGAAGGGAAGATAATGACATTGAGAAAAGAACCTCTTCGTAAAGAAAGAACTGACTTAGAGCTTAGAGACGAATGCACCAAAGAAAGGTAAAGGTCAGACTCCTAATTCTAAGCAGCCTCCGATTCTTGCAACTCTCACATGAATTTACTTTTTTTTTCGCTTTCACTAAGGGACAGAGTCTGTCTTTACAGCACAGTAGGGAGATAAAATTCATGTACTAGAGAGGAAAGCAAGCCAAGAGCTCTGACTTGAGGCGAAGAAACTAAGCTCACTTTCCGCGCCAAAGAGAATCCACTCGTTTATCTAGTAGGGAGAGAGAGACAGTCAGGGTTGACTTGAGTGAGTGCCCGGGATTTCCCCTGGTGGGGCATCCAGGAATCTGACTTCGGAGTTTCGGTTGAATTGAAAAACCCCGCTATAATAATCAAAATGTCTCTTCTTGTTTGTTTTCATCGGCTAAGGGGCTATTATTATTAACCAGAACAAGACTTGGCTTATACATTTTGCGAAGGAAAAATAAAGCTAGCTTTTCTAGGGCCAAAAAAAAGG
>NC_048499.1:285000-297500 GCF_020283565.1 Trifolium pratense
CTCGGTGCAGGTCACGTGACCTACAGCTCGGCCTTCGCTTTTTGAGACTTCCTCTACCCACATCTCTATGTGCCCGCAGCACTTCCATATGGAGAAAGATAGGCTTACCATGTTCCATCAATAGCACCTAACCTATGCCGATTTTGGCGGACTGTGCTCCACCCCGGTGAACTCATGCGGTTCCGACGTGCCCCGAGGCCAGAGGCGAATCCATTCACGGTCCGTAGGACCAACACCTTCTTCAGGTGGGTGGCCCGCCTAGAACAGTCATGTTTGACTGGGCTTACACACATTCGCTCACTTACGCTGTCCCCCCTCAGCTCACCCTAGCCCCGGGCCTTTTGCTCTTCTAACGTAAGCTCCAAGGCTTCACACCAAGTCTTCACTGACAGAATATGCATGCTTAAGTAGGGTCAGGCAGAACCGTTGTTGCCTGATGGGAACTCCCCCCATATTGCTATCAATGTCTTCATGTCGCACGACCTCTTAACATTACACCACTGAATCCCCAATCCTTTGCTTGCTGTGCAGTGACAGTACCAATATCCACTAATCGTTGTTTCCAGATACGGTTGCCGGTTGACATCTCTTCTAATTCGTCGATACGAGAAGCAAATTGTTGTGTGAAGGAATCAATATCTCGACATAAGCCAAGAGGCAGATCTTGTGCCACTCCACCTGGTCGTATGAAACTGGCATGCATCCTGGCTCCCGAGACTCTTTCATAGAATTCCAACAATTTCTCCCGCTCCTCAAAAGCCCACAGGGACGGAGTTGATGCTCCCACATCCATAGCATGAGTAGTTAAAGCAAGTGAATGATTTGAAATTCGAGTTATTTCACGGAATAACACTCGTATATATTGAGCTCGTAATGGTACCTCGCAATTCAAAAGTCTCTCTACGGCTGAAGAATGAGCGTGTTCTTGGGCCATCGTAGAAACATAGATAGGGTCGACGACGGAACGAAGAACTCACCCTAGATACAGCTTTTTCGTACGCGTTCACTTGCATCACATACACAAGTGCTCTCTGAACCGTGCAATAAGGTCACCCATAACACGGCTCTCCCACTTGAGTGACCTTAGCCCCAGGCAGGCCATGCTATTCAATGATATTGGAAAAATGGCAGCGTAACGTAACAGTATTGAAAGCTGGTCGCGAGGGAGGGAAAGCCTTTCAAAGCCCTACTTCCTTCCCTCTTTGCGACCTCATCACTTCAAAGCGCAAACCCATTTCTTTCTGAGTCACCGGGCGGAGCGCACCTTTGGTACTTTTAGCTTTTATAGGTTATGCAATAGACGGGAGGCTTAGCTCAGGATCCCCCCTGCTTGCAGAAATGAATGGATCAGAAGGGGGGGCTGGGTTCTATTTCCGGGCCGGGCGGGAGGTGAAGGCCATAAGAGAAGATTGCCCTCCCGGTAAGGAAGAGAGGAAAAGGGTGCTGTCATCTATCTCGACCTGTTTCCCGAGGCGTTGAAAATCCAGCCAGACCGGCTCAGAGAATCACTGGCGCTATTTAGCCCTTCGTTTCGCCATTCGAAGTACTACCTCTGCCTTCCCTTTTTGTAACATACCCAGGCGCCCTACTTTCCAATCACTAATAAAATAAAAAACCAATCAAAGCCCTAGTAAAGCTTCGTCTGTTATTTTACCGGCCCCAGGGGAGTTTACTCAACCCATTCCCCAGTCTTCCGCACAGCTCAAGTAAGTGTGCGACTCCGTATGAGGACCTCCTTCCCTTCTGCCCACTCTCTGTTCACACGGTTCTCAAAGCAGAGGAGGAAAGGTGGGCTGCAGGTACCACGAGCCCTCTGTCCCACACATCTATCCATAAGCAAGTGTAGTTCACCGGTTCCACCGAATGCTCCTATCTATCGGCAAAGATCGTGTGAGTGTGCAGTTATGCTTCGGATGCTTCGCCATAGAATAGATCGACCCAGTTCCTGTTCTTTTCCGGTGCACTCGCTTTATATCTCCGACACACAAGGAAGGACGCGGTGGGAAGGAAGCAGCCCTAGCCTCTGTCCGGCCGATCATTCCGCTGGCATCTTGCATTCACGCCTCCGTTTGACTGCCGCTCGGGGATGGAGTTGTAGATACGTTAGTCTTAGCGGATCGTTGGCTCCACCTGTTATCTCCTTCTACGACATGCTGTTGTCGTCGCCATATTCAAAATGTAACTTAGTCATCTCTGCCTCGCTGCGGGTCAGCACCTCCGAAAGAAACGGAGGACTCCATTCAGTGACTCCGCGATCGCCCTCTAAACGATCAGAATAAGGTAAAGCTTGAAGATAAGTTTTGTACTCTATTAATTTCTCAGTCCCTCTAGTCGGGTGGGCGCCGGCCGGTCTTTCGACCGGATCCCCCTAAAAACCGTACGTGCGGGTCTCCCCGCATGCGGCTCACGCCATTCGAGGTGGCCCAGCATTCATTCGCTAATCCTGTAGTGAAATTGAGACTGCTCGACCTCGGAAGCTAATTCGCGTGTAGGCTGCGCTGTCTGTCGTACCGTTGACTCTATCTATTCATTGAATTTACTTTAATTCATTTTTTTTGTTTGATAGGCTTGCTCCCTCTTTTTCCAAGAATTAATGCACTTCCCCTTGACTTCAGAGGGCCTTCTCTATCTAATAGGGAAAAGCCTTCCATTTCCGTCAAATGACCCGGCCCCCCTGGCTCTTCCACCGTCCTGGCTCCCTTTCCTACCTATGCTATGCTCCCCCGGCACAGGCCTACCACGCTTCGCGCCTGCGGCGTTTTCGCCGGACGGTCTTTGCCAGTAGTGCCATCCTCCCCGCTGGCTGTATGGGCGGGTTGTCCCTCGCAGCTGCGTTCTGTTAGGCTATGGATTACAGGAACAAATGTAGTTGAATGAGACAGCAGGCGGGTTACACGTTCCGCTGTGCCGAGATGTGAGGTGCAGGTGGTGATGATCACCCCGGGGTATGCGCTAGCGCCCTTGACAGGCACTCCAGGACCCGCCAACGCTCATGAAAACCCGGGTCGGTCCTCCATTCATCTGACCGGAGGTGTGGATAACGAGGCCACCTTCACAACCTTCTCCCTTCTGTCCTTATGTTGTAGTAAGGTAGGGCGGTTCGCTTGAGTTGCTCAACCGCCCCTTAGCCCGGTGCTCGTGACGCGCTACGGGACCTCCACCGTGCCGGGGGACCAAGCAGGGCATAGCTAGCGGCATAGGAGCCGACTCGGCGTCAGCGGCTTCGTGCCGCACTGGAGTGATCCAATATGTGGTTCCGCACGTTCCACCACTTCTCCGTTCATTTCCAATACTGATCGTGAAACACCATGAGCAGCAGGATGTTGAGGTCCGAAATTCGAAGTGAAATTTTTGATTTGCCCGTTCCTAGTCGTCATGGGAAAAAAGGAATAAATAAGAAAGATATTATTCCCTAAGAGCTTGTCCAGTACTACCTGTACCAGAAATGCATCTCCTTGTGTGCGAGAGACTTCTATGCCAGCCGTTATTCCCGGCTCTGTTATGAAAGAAAGCGGCAGACTCATCTTACAGGTGTTCCCTAATGAGGGATTTTAGGGGATTAGGGTTCTCCTTTATCTCCTCCACCCATCCGCGGAGGGTTTCAATATAAATCTCAGCAGATATTTTCAGATCGCGAGACATAATGTTCTCTGCGACACTGGAATAGATTTTTTCCATTTCCGGAAAGTGAACGGAAAGCCGCCCTTTCCCCTTCTCACAATATTACCGAACTTGCTCAAGAATCAATGAATGGCACTTCGAAGTCCGGGGATCGGCGTGGGGAACTTCCACCGGTTCTGGACTGGAGCCTGCGGGTTCTGAATGACCTCCCTCTCACGGTGAAAAAAGTGGTTAACCATCTCGAAAAAATCCATATTGTCCACCTGAAAAACGTGTCTCAACTACAGCCAACTAACTCCCCTGTTTCCCTATCGAAAAACCAACCCTACTTAATTTGTTCTAGAAATGCTAACCAAGTTACACACTGGGGCCATGGGTCATGAAAGAGGTTGACCCCCATCCCCCTTCACTATGTATGGCCAATGAACTCCTCGCTTTAGTCCGTTCTTTTCCTTCTTTGGGCTCGGGTCGATAGTTGCCGTGGTAGTAATGTCCCGGAGCCCGGCTACCGGCCCGAGGCGCTGATCGGGAAAGTCATAAAGGGACGTTAAACGTAATTCTAGAAGGGCGTTACCACAAAAAAAAATCTGAGTCTTGGTAGTTTACTTGCTTACTTGTTAGAGTCAGGCAGTTGAAGTGAAAGTTTATTAGACTAGTCCCACTAAGATGGCGGGGAAACTTACTTCCGAGAGAGCTGCTTTCGCCTCGGTAATTACCTAACGAGAGAGAGCCGATGCCAAAGTAGCCCGCCCTTTACGTACGCGAGGGAACGCCGACCTCTGCTAACTAAGTTTTTTTATATAGACTGGAAGCTAGAGAGAGACTATACTAAGGTATAGTGCCGCTACCAGAGAAGGCTGTTTCATGCTAGGCGTCCAGACCTACTACGCCCGAGCCGCATCCCCGGCACACTTGCTATATCCACTAAGGCTTCACATCCCACTTCATCCTACCAACTATACCTTATATAAATAGCCGTTCTATAACAATTCAAGACAACAAGAAAGCAAAATATTTGATCAGACCTTTTCTTTTTTTTATTTCCATTTCTTTTTCCTTCCATGGAACGGAACCTTATTTGCCTTCGCCTCAGTAGCCGCTTTTGCTTATGGTAAATCAGTATCCGCTGCTGTCTCCCCAGAGACTTACTTATGGTGGGTTTCAATAGATCTCTTTTCCACCTAGGTCAAAGGGGTATGCCGCTATGCTACACCGAAGTATGCTCCTAGGTAAGCGACTGCCTTTGGATCCGCCTCTCGAGCACGAGGGTCGTTTTCATACATAAAGGGCTATCGATCATGAAGGTTTGCCTATGGCTCTGTATCTACCTCTGTCTGCTGGTGCTTATATATTTTTTTTATAAGCTGCAGGATCAATGGCTTAAACTACTGCTTCTTCAACGCTTCTCCTGCGACTTGTTCTCCTTTCGTCCTTGCTCCTGCACGCACCTAAAGGTACAGTATCTAAACGCTCCTTCTGTTCTTGGGAAAGGGGGCCCAAGGCTCATCCTTATGCTTTCGGTTTTAGAGTGAAAAACTGAGTTGGGGAGACCTGTCAAGCTTTAGGATAGCTCTTTTCAAAATATTTTATTGTAATAGAAGCTAAGCTTTTATACCGAATCGGGTTTGTTGATGGAATCATAGCCGGGCCGGAACTCTTGATCTATCAATAGAGGGTGAGAACTCAATCAGGAAGGACTGCTAGTCATCACCGTATGACCAAGGAACTGCTGCTGAGAGCGATAGACTTTCCAACTGAGATGGAGAGAATGCGCTCCTACTCTCTTTCAATCGCCGATGTTAAAACATCGAGGGCGTAGACCCGAGGGGAGGTTGAGTCAGCAGCTAGTTTTGCCGGAATAGGAATAAACGATGCAATTTAATCTGTAGGAGGAAGGTAGAGCAATAGACGGAATGAGTCTTAGTTTCAATATCCCCTGCTCTTGTTGTACTGTTCATGGCATGGTGGGACCAATAGTTGCTCTTGTTCCCGGACCGGGAAGTTTTTGCATTGATGCCGGGAATACACACTCTCTTTCTCTTTGAAGGAATCCGCATGGAAGGCTCTCGACCGGGTCATGGCATTGCTCTGGAGTGGAGCCGGGGAAGGAGCGAAGGGCAGAGGATTTAGCTTTGGCTTTGGTTCGGTTGACCGTATGACTATAGTTTATGTGGTCTTGTTCAAATAGAATAGGTCCGGGTGCTATCACATAGCCCTAAGCAGGGCAAGGAAGGTCTCTACAACAAAGAGATATGCCAATTAGCGGCACACTTACTATAAACCTATTTTAGTTAAATCCTATAACAACTCTTATCTTAGTGACTCTTCTCAAATCTCTTCAGGGAGTGAATTACTCTTGGGTATGGCGGAAGAAGAAAGAAAAAGTAAAAAATACGACTAGACTTTTAGCTTGAAGGTGGGCTTTAGTCTTTTAACAACCGATCTTGCGACATCAAGTTGTCAATCCGGGCATCGACTTGCCTTTTTTTGAGTATCCCTTTAGAGCAGAGCGTCTTTCCTATCTCTCCAGGCTAGTCTCTTAGATAGCAAGTCAAAGCAGCTAGTTGGTCAAAGTCTAGCAATAAGCTAGTGCGCTGATGAAAGTCGATAAGGAAAGTCAACAGGTCACTCCACCAGAGAAGAAGGGTTGTTGAGAAGGTAATCAAGGAGTTCCGTCTTCTACGCTCTCCTTCTTTCTGCTTTCTGGATGATTAGAGATCTTACTAGCAGGAGAAAAGCTTACCTTAGCTACGGTTAAGTCATCACTTCGGCTAGTTCGTAAAAGAGCAAGGAAGCACTAGTCCGAGTACACGAAGACGCTGCCCTATCTATCTTTCTCCTCTCGAGAACGGTAACAGGCAGACGTAGCACACGCACTTTACTAATAGCGGGAATCACAGACCAGCCCTACATACAGTTCCTCTCTTTCGAGAGTAGAAATAGGATCGGGAACAATAGGAATGTCACCATCCTTATACAATTGATAACAAGCGATCGGACTCAAAATTGGGTACTACTATAAGTCACATTCCTAGCGAGGCATGACAGAACCTAAGTCTTTACCAATGAAACATGGATTTTTTCCAATGCCAATGAGTCCTTTTAGTCTCCTCCGTCATGAAGACTCAACTAAGGCAACTCACTATTGCCACCCGGGGCGCCTTCACCGACTCAGGACAGGAGCTCAGCATCGTGCGGTTCACCCAAAATGCGCATGTGCCTTATCTCTCTCCCCAACGACTGTGTAACGGAGCCACCGCCTACTTACTCGGGGTTGGAATGGTATAAATAAGGTTATGCTGGGGGGTTGTATACGATACGGTGGTTTCCGTGATAATAAAAGCTGTACGGTTATAGCAAGTAAGCCAATCAGTGCTGCTGTTCTGTTACTCAAGGTGGTTCAATCCCACCCGATAAAGGCATAGGCGGCGATACTGTGATAGAAAGTCCTTCCTTCAGTCCCTCAATCAGTCTAATGCGTAATGTCCGGTATCGGGAGTCTTTTAGTAATCCACAGATTAGGAACCGAGTGGGGAAGTGAGCTCTACTCTAAACTCTAAAGGCTGCTCTGCCACCTAGGGGATAGGAAACCTATTCCTTTTAGTCCGATTCGCCTGCCTCGAAGACAGGAATTAGGCCCCTACTGATGATAGGATTGATTCGAAGCAAAGTAAATGGTCCCCTCTCCGCAACGGGAGATGCTATAAGAAGATAAGCCCTTCCTTGGGGGCTAGTACTTACTATTACACAGGCTAGCAGACAACCCTCAATTACATCGAGCCTTGCTACAACAAAAAAGCAGTAAGCCTCCCTTCCTACAAGGGTAGGGTTTGGATTGGAATGCTTACGGAATGGAAAAAGGGCTAGACGGCTTTAGGGATATGGGGTTTTGAGTTGGATGTTCGAGCAAGCGCCGCAACTCCTTTTTGCTTGCTTAGTCTTAACAGGCCTTCTCCCTCTACCCGAGCGAGGAATGAAAGGAAAGACCGAACCTGAAGATAGCACCTACTTCCTCATTGGCATAAGCAGAATCAGGCGATCCGACGATTTTGCTGTTCATAGATTCTCATCTAAGATCTTTGAATGGATTGGTTTTCTACTGCTTCACCTGCATACCTGATGAAGCTGGGGAGAAGAGATGAATTGAAAGACTCTGTCCCAGCGCTAGAAGGAAAAGAGGGGAAGGATGGGCCTTCCATCGTCAATGTAGTCTCCTTCATCAACGTCAACGGTGAGGTAAGCAGCATCTTTGAGGCTTCATAGACGACATGTTCAGGCCTTCCTGCTCCGGCCGCCAAGAAATGGTAGCAGCGGTAAGGAAAGACAGCTAAATGATAAGGAGTTGGATAGACAGAGATCTTGCTGCACGACGAGCTCTTGTAATAGAGATTTATTCTAAAATTGAATTTCATGCATCGAAGCGTTATTGGGGATTTTCAAACTAATGCCACCCACATCTGATCTGCTAATTGAATCAGAGATTATATCTGTTCGAAGAACAGAACAGGTGAATCAGAAATTGGATCTCCATGTCCAGAATCGGAGGAAGAATACATTGTCTAAGAAGAGGCTTAATCAACAGAATAGAATCCCCTGCATGGCTGTTTCCTGTGTTTGAATGCCCTGTTAGTACGGTAGATGCTAACCTTTGAAAGGGTCGGTCTTGACTTAATGCCGAGAAGGAGCAGTGAATCAGCTTTGGCACTTGAGGAAGGGGGAATAATCCATCCAATAGTCAATCCACGAAAGGAAAAAACAGTGTTTGGGAGGTTTGGATTCATAGACGCACGGATAAGACCGATGCCATTAAAGTAATGAAATTGTTTTCCGCTTTGAATTTTTGTATTTCATCAGCTGGGATAGAAAGAATAGGCTGTTTTCGGGACAAATGTCACAGAAGTCAGAGAAAAAGCTTTTGAAACACTAACTAGAAAAAGAAAAAGAGAAGAAAACCCAATACAAAATGAGCGCTAATAGAAGACTTCTTTTTTAAAATTTGTCAATCAATAGTGCAGGCATGTGTGGGACGCAGAGGAAGAGCTGTTCTAAAGTTGAGTTAAGACAGCAAGCAAATTTTATCAGAAATCAACCATAGTTCAACCAAACCCCTGTCTGCACCCTATGTATGGAGCCGCATTTAAGAACTTGAACCAGCCCAGTCATGTCAACTGTAGCCAAGTACATGAAACTCGAACAAAATTAATAAAGCCAACCAATTGGAGTCTCACCCTAGTCATGATCCTGAACATCTAACCCTCAGGTAGCCAAGAAGCCAGAGTCTATCCTCTTCATAACACACCTGTGCCATAGAATACCAAAACTAAAGTTTACCAAAAAACAAACCTTTATCCAACCTATCCTTCGTCTCCTTTTAACCCTGTCCAAGACCCTTCTTTCTTATCCAAGCCCGTGTTCGTCGCATTGGACTAACTGGCTACTTCTAGCAGCTAATCAGTCAAAGTAAAATCTGTTAATTCAATATCTATCTTTCTCGCCTTATCCTGCTAACAGCCTATGAATGTGCGCTTGTCGGAAATCATCTTAAATCTTCGATTCCTAGTGCGCTGATTCGAGAACAAGCGAGACTGCCACGCTTCCTGCTGCTCCTGCTAATGCTATTGCTACCTCCTCCTTTGCTCCTTCGATACGTGCCCGGTCGAAATGTCTTGTTTTTGCTTTATATTCTTCATTTGAGGCCTTGTCAGTTGCTTTCACTAGCTGCGCTTATGCCAGAAGCACGAGTAGGGTAAAGAACGGTAAGATTGGATGGGCTTGTTCTTGAATGGGACTAAGAAGACTGCAGCCATTCCATTCAGGTAATGCAATAGTGAATGTCCGATCAATAGCAAGAGTGCTGTGGCACTTCTTTCTTTCCTGTTGAGCATAACTTCTGGAGGATTTGATATGGATGTAACTTGCTCTAGAATCTTTTCCTAATCGAATAGGATAGGGTGCAGGCAAACTCGGAATAGAAAGAGCCCTTTCCTTTAGTAGGACGGCACGAGTGAGCTTATTAAAGCGCGAATCCTAGAGGAGGATCAAGGGGATCCCCGGGTGGGACAAATCTGGTCTTTGTCTTTGCAAGGGAAAGCGGTAAACTATGGATTTAAACTAAGGTACCGTGCCCTAAGATAAGGAACAGTCAAAGCAGGGACTTAGAGACTAGCATCCGATTGTGGGCATCTTTCGATTGAGTAGGTCAGGAAAGAGACGCGATTATCTTCCTTACACTCTATCTGCTCCCGAAAGCGCATCTGCAGACCGCTAATTCCTCATACACAGACAGGGGCTTATTACAGACAGACGAGATTCAATAGCGAAAGAAATACCTCAACTCCAAGAGCTGCGGATAATATAACTCTAAGAACTGGTATTCATCCCATCTCGAGTTCTACACTAGATTCTCATGTCCTCAACTCCGGTTACTAAATGCAACCTATTTTTACACACACAACTTATTCTCAAAGAGCTGATTATATCAAAAAGTGTATTCTCGGCATCAATACACAAACTCCTGGGAAGGCAGAGTTTCTTTTATTAAAGATTGAACCAAGCCTGATCCGCCTGATATCCAAACCAATGAGGCCCCAAGTAAAGTAGAGCAGCATGCTTGACACGTGTCATCGATGTGGCAAGAGAAGCCTGTCCATATCTCATTCCATATTTGGTCTTCTTTAGTTTCTCCATTTGTCCCTTGGCCAAACCACTGCTTGCTATATCTCTGACTGAAAGCACCAAAAGAGATACAATTTCTTCTGTCAAGAACATAATAGCATCTCTAACAGACCGAAACACTCTTAGGTAGAGAATCCCAGGAGCAACAGGGGAGATCCCACCGGAGAGGTGGGAACAAAATCCATGACCAAGAAGGGCCCCGACACCACCATTGCTATAAATAGAGGCAGAACCAAGTCCAAGGGATTGATGTGAAGCAACTTTTTAGAAGCTGAACTACGGCATCCCTGCTGTGGTGGAAGACAGTTCCAGAAGCAGAGAATACAAGGAAGCCACTCCAACGCTTCACCTTCTGGACCCACAAAGAAGCTACAATGGGCATGCATGGCCAGGGGCAAGCAGAAGCAAGAGCATTCAGAGCTGGACCTATCAGGACAAGGAAGCGCTCAGAAGCTTTATCGAATTTATATGTAATTGTCAGGCTTACAAAAGCTGCCAATGGCAAAGAAAGGGTAGTTGGAGAGTTCCCACCTACAGGAAGGCTTGGGACATCAACACCAGTGGCTGCTATAATTTTCTTTATCTGTTGCTCAACCATGGATAAATTTGCGGCAGGACTAGGCCAATCAGTTCCATTCATATAAGCTGGCTTCCATATGCCCTGTGTTACTTCAGCTGAAAAGTAGCTTACAATGGTTGCCAGAGTTGCTGAAAAAAAATAGGCAAGATCTTTGAGGCCTGTAGCCAATTCACGAGGAGAGAGTCTTCCATGAGCACAGGCTGTAAGAGCAGCGTCAAGCACAAATAGAGTAGCTGATATCCCAGGTGGGCACTTTCAGTTTCATCACAGCATCATCTAATGCAGACCTAGACGAATTGCTGCTTCCAGAAGTTGTAGGTGTCACAGATTGAGTACCTCGATTTTCTTCGCCCTTGGGTTGTTCAAGTAATTACAGATGGATGAGATAGCTACCTTGATTGATTGCTGGGACGCAAGATATTTATCCGAACCAACTCTCTTATCTCTCCGGCAAATACCAGCTCTCGGAAAGATTCAACATAGGTAAGGTTTTCTTTCTTCTCTTTCCCTTTTACCTTACTACTTAAGATAAAGAATCAATAGGATAGTAAAGTAAGTTCACAGTCAGTTCTCCTTCTGCTTTCCAAGTATCATGAGAATGCAAATCTATCTATTAGATAGTATTCTACTTTCTTCTCAGTTGAGTCTTAAGCTATACATTCCTTCTTTGTACTTCTTTCTTGAACTACTAGCCAGTTCCGCCCTGGAGATCCTTACTAAACTGAGTTGCAGATTCCTACTACTTTCTAGTAGGGATTACCCTTAAACCCATTATTCGAATACGCTTTCTATAGTTTCTCTTTATTCTCAGTTGACTTTCAAGATTCATATTCTACTTTCTTCTCTTTCGACAGCAGTTTCATTATTCATTGTTTTGTCGCAAGGTTAAGAAGATGCCCCTGTGGGTGTGGGGTAGGATTCAGCTTTCTCTTCAAGTGATGTCTCAAGGAAGTCGGGTATTGTAAAAGAGCTCGCTCAATCTCTTTATGCCAAAGATGCACCCGCCGATATGGGAGTTTCAGCATCCTCACCCGCAGCAAGCACTTTTTCTTTGTTTGTTCTTTGTGCGAGTTCAGTGCTTCTCTGATTCATAGTGGGACCCGCTGTTCATTAATAGGGGTTCTTCCTTTTCTATCTATTAGGAACAGCTTGTAGAAGAAAGAAGATCAAGCAGTTCCGGGGCTCATACTAAGAGAGAGAAGGGCCCACTACGAAGAAGATGGGTCCGGTCCCTAGACACATTGAAGGTCAAAGAGATTCCCGATATTGTATTATATTAATGTTTGACAGCACAACACTAGTCAGAAGAAGATCGACGAACTCTGCGATACCAGATTGGAACCATAGAGATGCCCCGTACTCTCCTCGCCTCGGGGAAGCCCTTTTGATTGAAGCTGAGAGGGAATAGCACTTATAAGATATAGCCTGCTAGTTTCGGTGGAATGAACCCGGAATCTTTCTTCAAGGTCACTGATGGCCTTTCAAAGGAGAACTGTATAGCTGCGCACTTGTTTGCGAAACAGGTACGTCAATTATACCGTAAGTCCGGTCCTTTATCTACAGCACTTTATTTAAAGCAGTGTGGCTTTTGCCTTCAACAGGTTTACGCCTTACGAGCATGAGA
>NC_047412.1:2500-47500 GCF_020283565.1 Trifolium pratense
AGAAGAGTTATAAAAGATGTTATTCGAACCACAAGAAATAAATGATTTGATTAGATATTGAATCGTCTTAGCAAGCCGATAGAATAGAATCTAGATAATTAATAGGGTTAGGATTGATCTAAACCAGCTCATTATGTATATGACTCACTATGCCAACTATAGAACAACTTATTAGAAACACAAGACAGCCAATCCGAAATGTAACAAAATCTCCCGCTCTTCGGGGATGCCCTCAGCGCCGAGGAACGTGTACTAGGGTGTATGTGCGACTCGTTTAGATCATAGACTAAAATAAAAATATTCTATTGTGTATAAAATTTATGGTTTCGATTGGTGCAAACCGAATCACCTTAATTTGTAATTTAAGATGAAAAAGACTTTCCCATTGGGAACAAAAAGTTATCCATTAAGCGGGAAAAATCCTATTTTAAATAAAAAAAAATGATGCCCTAAATTTAGCAATAACGGACTAAGAGGGTCAACTACCCAGCTAATCTTCATACTTAAATACCGTTACTGTATAACTAGATTTCGTTGTGAAAGACCTATTACTAGATATTTCATGGGTAGAGCCCATAAGTGTGAACTGTACAAGTTCACACTAACATTGATTGAATGAAGATTCAATGAAGGAAGGGGCTCCGGTGTATAGAGAGGACCTCACCGTTTAACACGGAATCATAGAAACGATGGAACCCACCATTTCTTTGTCTATTTCTGTTTAATTTACTATGCTTTTTGGAATACCTAGTATCAATCCATAGAATTAGAATTTATTATTTAAAGGTTAAATACTTAGAAAAAAACAAAAAAATCGTGGTTGGGAAGGTTATCGTAGCAAAAGCCATTGGAATTTTTATTTGATACATTGGAAAAATCCATTTTGTTATAAATAAACTGGGGAGGATAAAAGAATAACTGAAAGAAAAAAATCAATTATTCATTAATGTCTCATTTATTCAATGAACAGAACTATACGAGGATCTGTCGCTCGAAAACGGAGGACAAAAAGTGATTCTTTTACATCAAGCTGTCGCGGAGCTCGTTCAAGACTTAGGAAAACGGGTTCGCAACAGAAAATAAAAGTTTTGGTTTCGGCTGATCGAGATAGATATAGGAAAAAGAGGGATTTTCGTAGTTTGTGGATCAGTCGAATAAACGCAATAATTGTCCAGAATAAAGAAAAAATATACAATATTTATAGCAATCTAATGTTTAATCTGTACAAGAGTCAAATGCTTCTTAATCGTAAAATAGTTGCACAAATAGCTATATTAAAGGGGGATTGTCTTTTTATGATTGCCAATAAGATCATTCAAAAATAATAATTCCCCGGAGACTGAACTCCGGGAAGGCCGTAAAAAAAAAGAGATTTGTATCATAAAATATAATTCATATGACAAAGTTATCAAAATAAATAATCAACCACGCTCAAAAAAAATTATTTTTCTTCACCTATTATCTTTTTTCTTACAACACAACAAGCTCAATAGGATTGTCGTATTTTTCGAAAAAAAAAAAAAATAAATATCAATCCGCATTAAATTTGAGTTTAGATTCAAAATTAAATTTAATTGAAGAGTAACGTAACTCTATTTTTTTTTTTTAGAACAGTAGTAGTTCTATTGATCGGCTTGCTTTTTTCATATTTTTTTTTTTTATATTTTTTTTTTCCATTGTTAACTTTTTTTTTTTCATTATTAACAAAAGGTAACGAATTAACAAAAGGTAACAAAGATAAAATACGAGCTTGTTTTATAGCAATCGTAACCAATCGGTGTTGTTTTAAGGTCACTTTAGTCACGCGTCTAGATAATATTTTTCCTTGTTGACTAAGAAATCGATAAAGTAAACTCATGTTTTTATAATCAATTCGATCCCCCGGTTGGATCGGGGACAAACGCCTACGAAAAGATTTCTTAGATTTCTTAGATTTCTTAGATTTAAGAAAAAGTCTCTTAGATTTCTTAGGTTTAAGAAGGGGTCCCGTAGATTTCTTAGGTTTAAGAAGGAGTCCCTCAGGTTTCTTAGGTTTAAGAAGGAGTCCCTTAGATTTATCCATGGTTTGTTTATTCCTATACCGAAAATCCCATTTCTTAAAAAAAGGATTTGTTTTATTAAAATTTTTTTTTTTGTAATATATATATATTTGTTATAGAAAGAAATATATGCTATATAATAGTATATGTATATAATTTCATTTCATGTTATTATATATATAATAAATATATATAATAAATAATAGACAATCTAGATCTAGATATAATAAAATTTAGATCTTATCTATCTAATTATCTCTATAATTATTTAGATGTTATTTCTATAATAACATTTAATAATTTATAGAATTTACCTCCTAAGGGTCACAAACAAGCAATCTATTTTCTCTATTTCTTTATCTCTGCGTGAATCATATGTTTGCGACAAAAGGGACAGAATTTT
Source organism: Trifolium pratense (assembly GCF_020283565.1). Taxonomy (NCBI): domain Eukaryota; kingdom Viridiplantae; phylum Streptophyta; class Magnoliopsida; order Fabales; family Fabaceae; genus Trifolium; species Trifolium pratense. Next base: position 4,943 of record NC_047412.1, read on the forward strand.
TTCAATTCCAATCGACTAGGCGTATTGTGTCGATTCTTTTGAGTAATATATCTAGAAATACCCCTTGATTCCTTATTAACACTCTTTTTATCACAACTAGTACATTCCAAAATAACAGTAATTCGGATATCTTTACCCTTGGCCATGAACCTCCTTTGGTTTTTTTTTTTTTTTATTCACTTAACTCTTCGATTTTCAGATTCGAAGGGAAGAAGAAAAAGGAACGAAAAAAAGTATAAGTTGATAATTCAAAATCAAATTATGAAAAATTTTGATCCAATTAATTTAATATATATAGTACAGTAATAATTCAGTAATACAATGATTTCGAACTATATTTCGAATTACACTACATACAGTATTTCATTTTAATATCTTGCATGATATGATATTCTTGTCCCCTCCCCAGTATTACAATTCCATTTCTGGTCTCACTCTATTATTAATAGCAATGGAATTGAAGGATTAATTCAATTCCATTGATGGGAAAAATTCCGAATTTAACTGAGACCAAATACACCTTCCGTAATTTCCTCTTTTTTCCAACCCAGTCTAATTAGAAAAAAAAAAAACGAATGAAGAGGGATTTTATCGCGGCTATTTTATGGGATCTCTAATCTTCCTCACCCCTTCCTGTGCCAATAACTAGAATTAAAAAAAGGGGAATGTCAATGCATCCGGGAATAAACGATTGATTTCTATCAAGAGACCCGCTAGAGCCGCGAACCATAGAGTACTTGCCACCGGTGCCACAGAGAGATATGTTTTTAGATCTCGCATTTGAAATCCTCCTTCGTTTTTTCTTGTAATTTGTAATACATACATAATATAATAATACAGAATTACAAATAGTAATATGCTCAAATGTTTTTTTTTTTTTTATTTATTAATATGGATTTGTCGGGGAAAGTCCGAATTCAAATTGAATTGTACGACGATTAATTAGATATTTTTTTTTTAAGAATACAATTATTTATATATTATTATATTCTTTTTTTTATTCAAAAAATTATTAGATTAGTTAGATTAGATTATAATAAAATAACTAAAATTATTAGTGATTTAGTGAAATTTTGAATTCTATTAAAAGAATATTTTTAATTCTTCTATTTTTCTTCATATTCAAATTCTATTTTTTATCTATTCTTTGGTCTTTATACTCTTTAATATTGTTATTATTTAAATATCCTATCTATTCTGTGTTTTAATTAATTAAATAGATATCTTATCTTATTTATACCATATAAGTTTATATATATGATATAAGAAAGTAAAAAAACAAAGAAAGGACATGATATATAATTGAAAAAGGTGGAAAATAAGACAAAAATTCTTTACAATGACACTGGAAACCGATGTAAAGGGATGTAGCGCAGCTTGGTAGCGCGTTTGTTTTGGGTACAAAATGTCACAGGTTCAAATCCTGTCATCCCTATCCCTAACTATTAGTTATCGTATCAGCAAGAGATCAATTTCGGCCGATTCCAATTGGACATACTCAATATGAATAGTTCTCCCTATTGAGTATGTATCCATGCAAGATGTATTGCCATCACATAAAATAAAATTCTTTATGAAAAGAAAGCGCTCTTAGTTCAGTTCGGTAGAACGCGGGTCTCCAAAACCCGATGTCGTAGGTTCAAGTCCTACAGAGCGTGATACCATTCTTCTCTTCTTAGATTGATCTTTACACTTAATAAACAGTCTAATCAAAAGTCTTAATTTGATCTCCTGTGAATTAGGATTAAAATAAAGAAATAGGAGGTCAATAATGTTACTTAATCAAATATCCAACTGATCACCACGTCGGTATTGTAAATATGCCGTTACAAATAATCCAGCCAAAGTAATAGGAATTAGGCCTAACACGATTCCAAATAGAAAAACTTCAATCATTTGAGTTTGGTTGAAAGGAAAAAAGTGGGGGGTAATATCTATCCTAAAATAGGAATCTGAACGACCAAGAGTTGGCAATATGATAAGGAACTATAGAATATCTAAAATATTCCATGCAATTCATCTCAAAATTTCAAATCAAATAAGTCGTATCTTATTCATACTGATAAAAAGCCCTGCGGTTATAGTTAAAACTGCTAGTAGAAAACCGAAATAACTGGTTATAGTCGACATAAGGAAACTAGATGAAATATGTTCTTTTTATACATATGTTTATCAAGCACTTTCCTAAGTTTCCGTTTTTGAGATAAAAAAAAATAGGAAAATAAGCAAAAAATACCACTTGAAAGATACAATTGAAAATAATGGATTCATGAATCCATTATTACAGACGAACAAAAATAAAACTTTAGTTACATAGGTAAGAAATCAATTCATCATTTTTGACACCTACCCATCCGGTGATTCCAAATTAACAGATTTTTTGATCAACTCATGAGTTGAGTAAACCAATCGAATGAAAATATTTTCATTTTATTTTTTTTATTTTAATAATAAAATAAATAAAAAGCTCTATCCTTCTAATTAAACCAAGAAAGAGCCGTAGCTTTTTTGTGTCCTTTAAGAAAGAATTCGTTTTTTTAGTATTTATTACTGCTATTATTTTTCCGTGTTACTGCACGACTAATGAATTCTTTAAAATGAAATAAAGAGAGGGTTCGAACAAAACAAAAAGGATCTTCGACAACAAAAAAATTTATATTTATCTATTTTCTATCTAATTGAATTCTAAAAATATTCTAATTTCCTTCATGAATTATTAGAAACCGATTCATCCGATTCACATTTTAATTGATCCTCAGGTTCTAGTCTGAAGCTAATAATGAATGTGGAGAAACCTCATCTTATATTATAGTCTTAATTAAATAAACTTGGAGGAATTTTCTATTTAGTTAGTACATCGAAACAACCAACAAGTAAAAAAGAAATAAATTCTATTTTCTAGTACTTGATCTCGTCACTGATTGTGAAATTTCGTTGCTGTGTTAGAAGAAGGATAGCTATACTGATTCGGTATACTCGAAAGAGACCCTTGGTACAAAATTGACGATCTAACAAAGATTGCATTTCAGTAAATTTCTACTTAACTGATCTCATCTTTTATGGAATCGATCCCCCTTTGACTGTATAAGAATATGTGGAGCTCGGCATGTCTGGAAGCACAGGAGAACGTTCTTTTGCTGATATTATTACCAGTATTCGATACTGGATTATTCATAGCATTACTATACCCTCCCTATTCATTGCGGGTTGGTTATTTGTCAGCACGGGTTTAGCTTACGATGTATTTGGAAGCCCTCGTCCAAACGAGTATTTTACAGAAAGCCGACAAGGAATTCCATTAATAACCGGCCGTTTTGATTCTTTGGAACAACTCGATGAATTTAGTAGATCTTTTTAGGAGGCTCCGATGACTATAGATAGGACCTATCCCATTTTTACAGTACGATGGTTGGCTGTTCATGGACTAGCGGTACCCACCGTTTCTTTTTTGGGATCAATATCAGCAATGCAGTTCATCCAACGATAAACATAATCCAAATTATAGAGCTACGACACAATCAAACCCAAATGAACAAAATGTTGAATTGAATCGTACCAGTCTGTACTGGGGTTTATTACTCATTTTTGTACTTGCTGTTTTATTTTCAAATTATTTCTTCAATTAATAGAAGAAAAGGGAATAATATATATTAGGAATTCTCTTATCCCATTCGGAAGGATATCATTTCATAATTATCTAGGACTGTTTAGGTCTTTAGTAGGACTGACTGACTACTTGATCAAATGTGGAGGGAAGTGGGATAAATGGCCGATACTACTGGAAGGATTCCTCTTTGGATAATAGGTACTGTAACTGGTATTGTCGTAATTGGTTTAGTTGGTATTTTTTTTTATGGTTCATATTCCGGATTGGGATCATCCCTGTAGTAATGGGATGAATTTTGTTTTCGAAATGAAAGCATAAGAACTCAACAGGGATCCACTCTTTCTTTGATGAATTCGAGAGGGTCCCGTTGAGTTCTCCATAATCAGAATATTGATTTTTCTAAATTTCCCGTATGCTATCTAAAAAATCAAAAAGTAAATTAATAGAATTTCAGCCAAACTCTACGTTCTTATGCCAAAGCTGAGATTATAATTTTTTTTTCTTTTTTTTTTAAGAAATACTTGAGTATTATGATATCGCGAATTGCCAGTTTAGTTCGCCGGGTCGGCGGAGGCTTAGGAAATGGCCTGAAGTTCGTTTTGTTTCGATTTTGGCGCGGCAAGGACCAAGATCTTGAGTTTTTCGGTCTTTTTTGGAGAACAATTCGAATATTCTTTTGGAATTGTTGGGGGAATATATCCCCGTCAGTCAAAGTCTTGAAAAAAGATTTGGTGAAACTGGCAAAAATGACTTTTGCCAGTTTCCGTTTATTTATAGAGAAAATGCTCAGGAAAGGCGTCTTTTTTTTAATGGAATCTCTAAAGCGCCTATGGAAGAATGACCGATTCTTCAACCAGATCTCCTATTACTTGGCCGTTGCTTTGGTAATCTGGGCGGTCTTTTCGATTTTGAAATGGGTCGTGAAACGTATCTTAAAAAAAAAAGAAAAAAAATAATGATTCGAAATAGAAGGTCCATTTTTTTATGTCAGCAGAAGAAGCCCAAGCCCACGGAATTGTTGATATGGTCCCGGATTCCTCTTTCTTAAAAAAAAAAATAAAGAAAAAAATACTATGCCTACGCTAATATTAAGTAAAAAAAGCATGGCACTTCGAGTTCGATATGCAAAAATAACTTTCTTTCAAAACCATTAGATTATATATCGAAAGAGGAAGTATAAAAAAGGGGTATTTATGATTTTATCGGATCTATCCGGGGCCTTTTTTAGTGTCACAATCTTTTTTTGTTTTTTGTTTTCATACCAGAAAACTTTTGATTTGAAAAAAGAAACTTTTGGATTGCTGAATCAAAAACGAGACGAAATAAAAGAGCAACGGAATCATCATAGTTATAAAATATTTATTATCAAACAAAAAAGAAAGGTGGTTATTGGATTATTTACTGAATCTGGGTCTGATAGACCCGGTATATTTTATATTTGGACAAAATAGATTTCATATTTGCCTTATGCTATCTAAAAAATCAAAAAGTAAATTAAGAGAATTTTAGATAGTAAATTCAAAATGAGTTTATTATAACTGCTACGTTCTTACGCAAAAGCAGGTTAGAATTGAATTTCATTTTTTTACATTAAAATGACACGACGCATACCCAAACCTATTTCATAATTATGACTGATTCACTTGTTCGACAAAAGATCCTTTTATATACAATAATGATACTGTAGCGGGTATAGTTTAGTGGTAAAAGTGCGATTCGTTCTATAGACCCCTTAATAGTTAAGGGGTCTCTTGCGTGATTCATATCACGATCAAAAACTTTATTTCTTACGTAAAGGTAAGTCCTTTATACCTCTCAACGAATGATTTGAGGAATAATATACATTATCGTAATTTGTATACAATTTAGATAAGAATTAGAACTGATTCTAAAATTATGAAACATAAGTTTTTGCAATTGGATCAAGAATCCAAATTTTTGAATATGAGTAAAGGATCCAGGGAGAAAGATATAGAAAATTTGTTTCCAATCGTAACTAAATCTTCCATTTTTTTTATTATTTCTTTTGGATAGGAGAGATTGAAGCAAAATAGCTATTAAACGATTTTTTTAGTTTACTAGAAACATCGACATATTTTTTTAGCTCGATGGAAATTTTATGCTTTTCCTAAAGATTCTCTCAAATAGAAATAGAGAACGAAATAACTAGAAAAAAGAGATTGTTTTAATACTCCTCTTCTATAGGGATCATCTAAAAAGCAATGCGTTTTAAATGGATTCATAACGAAAGGCTGACGTAGATGTTATGGGTGATTTTTTTTTTCATGTATTCCATCTATCTCTTAAATTATTCTGTATTATTCTTATTCTGTAAAGGAGCTGAATGAAACAAAAGTTTCACGTTCGGTTTTGAATTAGAGACGTTCATTCATGAACGTCGACTATAACCCTTAGCCTTCCAAGCTAACGATGCGGGTTCGATTCCCGCTACCCGCTTTTATCCTATTTCTCTATATATTCTATTCAAATATATTTTTTTCTCTTATTATAGAATAAATTTGATTACTAAATATAAAATGAATTTGATTAATAAATTTCTTCATTTTTTTTAGTAAATTTTTTATTCATTTGAATTTCTTTTTTTAGTTTTTGTTATAAATATTCAATGATTTATTCTTATTCTATATCAGAATAATTATTCTATCTATATTCTGATAGATAGAGTATTTTTTCGAATTTTTTTTCTTTCACTTTTTACGAAATTTTCGCGATTTTCGTGAAAAGTGAAAGAAAAAAAGAAAAGCGTCCATTGTCTAATGGATAGGACAGAGGTCTTCTAAACCTTTGGTATAGGTTCAAATCCTATTGGACGCAAATTTATTGCATATAAAATATATTGCAATTGCATATATATATTAATATAATTCGTCTCTTTCACAAAATAGATTGTGAATTTCTTATCGTTATTAATATTATAATTATATTAAATAATTAAATAATATTATATTTATTCATTTTAAATTTAAAATGAATGATAAAGGTATGAAATTATTAATCAATTTTTTTCTACTTGTTCCTGAAGTAAAAAGAGTTCTGTATGTTCCTGAATAGCTTCCTTCACTAGGGCTTCTGCCTCGCTAGTAAATGTCTTGGTAGAAGATATGATTTCGTTGAATTGAGGTTTATTTGTTTTTAAATAAGCCTGTAACTCAACGAGAAATTTCCTTACTTGTTCAACTTCTAATGAATCAAGATAACCATTCGTTCCAGTATAAATAGTTATTATCTGTTCTTCCACAGTGAGAGGAGCTGATTGGGATTGTTTAAGCAACTCCCGCAATCGTTGACCTCTTGCCAATTGATTTTGCGTAGCTTTATCGAGATCAGAAGAGAATTGTGCAAAAGCTTCTAATTCTACGAATTGTGCCAATTCCAATTTTAATTTACCAGCTACTTGTTTCATGGCTTTAATTTGAGCCGCGGATCCAACTCTGGAAACGGAAATACCCACATTAATTGCAGGTCTGATTCCAGCATTGAATAGATCGGCAGATAAAAATATTTGGCCATCTGTAATGGAAATTACATTAGTAGGAATATAAGCTGAAACATCTCCTGATTGGGTCTCAACTATTGGTAAAGCAGTCATACTTCCTTCACCTAACTGAGAACTTAATTTTGCGGCTCTTTCCAAAAGACGAGAATGTAAATAAAAAACATCTCCGGGATAAGCTTCGCGACCTGGTGGTCTTCGTAATAGAAGAGACATTTGGCGATAAGCCTGTGCTTGTTTGGAGAGATCATCATAAATGATTAAAGTGTGACGTTCACGGTACATAAAATATTCAGCCAGAGCTGCTCCGGTATAAGGCGCGAGGTATTGTAATGTAGCCGGAGAATTTGCTGTTTCAGCCACTATAATAGTGTATTCCATTGCTCCTCTTTCTTGTAAAGTCGTTAGCACTTGAGCCACAGAAGAGGCTTTTTGACCGATAGCTACATAAACACATACTACATTTTGTCCCTGTTGATTGAGAATCGTATCTGTGGCTACTGCAGTTTTACCTGTTTGTCTGTCCCCAATAATCAATTCTCGCTGGCCACGCCCTATAGGGATCATAGAATCAATAGCAATAAGTCCCGTTTGAAGAGGCTCATACACGGAACGTCTGGAAATAATACCGGGAGCGGGAGATTCGATTAACCGAGATTCCGAAGCTGAAATTTCTCCTCGACCGTCAATAGGTTTAGCTAGGGCATTTACAACACGACCCAAATAACCCTCACTTACGGGTATCTGAGCAATTCTTCCTGTTGCTTTTACCGAACTTCCCTCTTGTATGAACAAACCATCACCCATTAATACAACACCAACATTTTTGGATTCCAAATTCAAAGCAATGCCTACAGTACCATCTTGAAATTCTACTAATTCACCTGCCATTACTTCATTAAGACCATAAATACGAGCAATGCCGTCGCCTACTTGAAGTACCGTACCTGTATTTACAATTTTTACTTCGGTATTATATTGCTCAATACGTTCACGGATAAGTTTACTAATTTCATCTGCACGAAGGGTTACCATTAAGATTGATTCTTTTTCGAAGAAAAAAAAATAATGCCTATACTCTATATTAATGCCTATACTCTATATTATAGTCGAACGACTAATCAGTTCTTTTTCTCTTTCATTGCTCCCAACATACCAATATTAGCACTGATCGTACGTAAATGTAACTCGTTGTTTAAGCAACTATTCAGAGTTCCCAGAGCTCCTTGTAATGCTTGTTGTAAAACCCTCTGTTGAACTTGATTAATCGCCCTTTGTTGTTCAAAATGAATGGTTTCGTTTTTGTAATTTTCGAATTGTTCCAAAGTTGTATAAATTGAATTAATTAAATTCAATTTATCTCGTTCTATCTCGGAATAACCATTCACTCGAAATCGATCTGCTTCCGTTTCTACTTTCCTTAAGCGGGCCCGGGCTGTCTCCAGCTGTTCAATGGCTGCTTCCCGTAGTTCTTCTGAATTTCGAATAGTTCTCAAGATTCTCTGTTTTCGATTATCTAATAAATCACTTAATGAAAGTAGATTCTCTTTTCATTCATTTCAAAATGTCTACGATCTCTTCCCGAACCAAACATGAATCTTTCAATTCATTTGGCTCTCACACTCAATTCCTTATAGGAAAATTCCCTATCTTTATTATCGAATGAGCCTATCCTCTTTTCTCTATTTCTAAAAATCTTGAAAATTACCAATACAAGACCAAAATATTTGGAGGACTCTTCTGACGAAACAAATTATTGTCAGCAAAGTTGTTTTTTTTCTTCAAATCCAAAGAATTTTGATTAATTTATACGTAGGTCATCAATTCCGCATTGTATAAAAGGAGGCGTTAAACAAAACACCGGTTTTTCCTATTTTTCATCGTAAAGAGAATTTTAGTCATTTTATCGACATGAGTGTTCTATATCGATAAAATTCCAAATTTCCATATTAACATTAACATAGTGGTAGAAAGAATACTACACTGCGTCTAAACTTCAAACTGGTAAGCTTTAACCATGGTAATGTTCCAAAATTCTTGGTTGAGAGAATCAAAGTAGATTTACCAATGAATCACGAAATGCTATGGTTCTTAACTATTTTTTTTTTTAGATTTAGTAAGAAGTCATTCGCCGGATTATGCACATTTTCCTAGTTATTTATAACGAAAAAAGTGCAGTTGGTTGGATCCAATCTATTCTTTGAAATAAACAACCCGCACACACTCCCTTTCCAAAAAAAATCAATACACCTAGCACTACACTTAGATTTATTAGATTTGTTGCTAAAATATCGGTATCAAACCCGAAACTTCCGGCGGATGGCCAGTAAATGAAGCAAAGAAAAGAATCGGTTATTTTTTTCATATGATCACATCTCCTCTTATGGATAGACTAATTTTTTTCTACGATTCCCGGTTTTTTTATTTTTTTATTCGTTTTTTATGATAGAATAAATAAACTATCCTATAATCTTATTTTCTATTTCCATTTCTTACTAATAATGAATATTCATTATTAGTAAGAATATCAATAGAATAAGAAGACTATTCTATTTATTTTGAATTGGTTAGTCAATTGAAAGATTCCCCGTAGATACTTCATAAAAAATAAAGGGGGGGTTCGTTGGACTAAATAAAGCGACGGAAGAAGGCGAATCGTTATGTTAATCAGAATGAAGAAAAAATGGTAGGAGTGAATATAAGAAAAATCAAGAACAGCAACGAAAGTCCGCGGAAAAAACAATATGTATTTTTTTGATTTTTTGGAAAAGATTAAACAAAGGGATTCGCAAATAAAAGCGCTAATGCTACAACCAGCCCATAAATAGTTAAAGCTTCCATAAAAGCCAGACTAAGTAATAAAGTACCCCTTATTTTGTCCTCTGCTTCCGGTTGTCGCGCAATCCCTTCTACAGCTTGCCCTGCAGCTGTGCCTTGACCAACCCCAGGTCCAATAGAAGCAAGCCCGACGGCCAACCCAGCAGCGATAACAGAAGCAGCAGAAATCAGTGGATTCATGATAAGTTTCTCCTATTCCAAATAAAATAAAGAAATAGTTAATAATATAATCAACCAAGAAATTATGACTTAATTATTTCATTCTTCCTATTTATCTTTATCTAGTCGAAGTGAAATTCAAAACTGAATAATTTTTATTGAATTATCCCGATTACTTCGATATTTACTTTTTTTCGTTTCTACCCATGTAGTGTGGGGGGAATACATACAATTTTTGTTCTTATCTTAGATTATCTTAGATTTTGAACCTTTCTTTTAATTCTTCGTTCTTTCTTTTTCTTTCTTTTTATAGTCATTCAATATTCAATTCACAATTACAGGAGACAGATCTTTTTTTTTGAATCCCCACCTAAATTTAGAGTAGTAGCAGGACTAATTTAGATAGATAGTCATCTATAACTAATGAATATCTACTATGACATATACGTGTGTTTGTTCCATAGCGTAAACCAATTAGTTGTATCTTAGATTCAATCAGATTCAAGAATCATTCTTGGAACCCGCCCCAAACAAAAAAGAAAGAGTTGTCTTATAACGATTAGATTATATATATATGACCCTCTCCCCCCGCCCCTTTTTCTCGATTTTTTTGAGAAAGGCCTTTCTTTCTTTTATTCATTATTATCCCCTATGGATCGAATGAATCTAAATCAATTCGTTAGACCTCATTTTTACATGGAAATAGAAGAATTGAAGTGAACTGAATGTGATTTTTTATATTCTTTTTTTTCTATTTTTCTAGTTTGATTTTTCCTATTTTTTTACAATTCAATTGCCCGGTAATTCTTTTTATTTATACTTATTATATTAGTAGGGTGGGGGGGTTAGATAATCCTTTTGATTATTAATTAAAACTTTTGAAAATTTCTTTCTATTTTTTGGTTTATTTTCCTTAAGTAGATTATCATGAGCGACACATACTTTGTCGCGGGCTAAACTAGGAAAAAAGACTATTTTGATAATTAGTCAATGATGTCCTTCCATGGATTCACCTATATAAGCCGCAGCTAAAGTAGCAAAAATAAGAGCTTGAATACCGCTTGTAAATAATCCAAGGAACATAACAGGTATAGGAACTACTAAAGGTACTAACGAAACAAGAACAACAACTACTAATTCATCAGCTAATATATTTCCGAAAAGTCGAAAACTAAGCGATAAGGGTTTTGTGAAATCTTCTAAGATGTTAATCGGTAAAAGTATTGGAGTTGGTTGGATGTATTTACCAAAATACGCCAATCCTTTTTTTGAAATACCCGCATAGAAATAGGCTACTGACGTAAGTAAAGCTAATGCAACAGTAGTATTTATATCATTTGTGGGTGCAGCTAACTCTCCATGAGGTAACTTTATAATTTTCCAAGGCAAAAGAGCCCCCGACCAATTCGAAACAAAAATAAATAGAAACAGAGTTCCAATAAACGGAACCCACGGACCATATTCTTCTCCAATCTGAGTTTTGCTCACGTCTCGAATGAATTCAAGGACATATTCAAAGAAATTCTGACCGGACGTGGGAATAGTTTGCGGATTTCTAACAACTAGAATGGTTGAAATTAATAAGATAGCTATTACAACCCAAGAGGTAATAAGTACTTGAGCATGTACTTGAAAATCCCCTATTTGCCAATAGAAATGTTGACCTACTTCCACAGCAGATATATCAAAGAATCTGTTTAATGTGTTGATGTAACATAATAGAACATTCATATTGCCCAGCCCTCTAAAATAAAAAAAATATAACTTGCAGGGGGAATTATTTTGATTCAACCATTTCCTTATTTGACTTTCATTTTCTATTTTGATTTGAATACCTACTAATCACAAAATATTTCTTTTTTCACTATTTTGTAATGCTATAATAACCGATTCCATAAATCTATGACCGCCCAACCAAATCTAAAAATTTATTTATCTTATTATTAATCAAAAATTCCGTATCTAGCTAGAACGACCCTCACAAATTGCAAAAACTAATTTGTTAAGAATGAAGCGGATTGAAGCTCTAGAATCATCATTAGCCGGAATCGAAAAATCGGCGCGATCTGGGTCAGAATTTGTATCGATTAAAGAAATCGTTGGAATTCCCAAAGTGATACATTCTCTAAGAGCCGTATATTCTTCTTGCTGATCAAGGATTATTACAATATCGGGTAACTTTGTCATATATTTTATGCCGCCCAGATATCTTTCCAAATGAGATAATTGTCTCTTCAACCTAGCGGCATCTCTTTTTGGAAGAGAGTTCATTTTCCCCGTTTTTAGCTCCGTTCTCAAGTCGCCGAACTTACGAAGTCTCGTTTCTGTAGTATACCAATTCGTTAACATACCTCCGAGCCATTTTTTATTAACATAATGACATCGAGCTCTTATTGCAGCCCGTATTACTGAATCGGCTGCTTCTTTTTTCGTACCAACAATTAAGAATTGGTTTCCTTTCCTTGCTGCATGAAAAACCAAATTACAAGCTTCGGATAAAAAACGAGCAGTTCGAATAGGATTTATAATATGAATACCTTTCCGTTTTCCCAATATAAAAGGTGCCATTCGAGGATTCCATTTCCTAGTACGATGGCCAAAATGAACTCCAGCTTTCAGCACCTCTTCTAAAGTTATGTTCCAATATCTTTTTGTCATTTATCCCCACACTTTTTTATTGAAAAAAAAGAGACCAAGTATCCTGAAATAGCAATAAATAATTGTTCCAATGGAACCTTCTCTTTTATAGACGATTGGCCTTTAAATATATAATCAGGCCATTCATTTAGTTCTAATATTTTTTTTTTAGATAGCATACGGCTCTATTATAAATATGAAATCTATTTTGTCCGTGGAGGAAATATAAAATATACCGGGTCTATCAGACCCAGATTCGGTAAATAATCCAATAACCACCTTTCTTTTTTGTTTGATAATAAAAATTTTATAACTATGATGATTCCGTTGCTCTTTTATTTCCTCGTTTTTGATTCAGCAATCCCAAAGTTTCTTTTTTCAAATACAAATAAGTAAAAAAAATATTGTGAAAAGTTTTCTGGGATGAAAACAGAAAACAAAAAAAGATTGTGACACTAAAAAAGGCCCTATAGATAGATCCGATAAAATCGTAAATACCCCTTTTTTTATACTTCCTCTTTCGATATATAATCTAATGGTTTTGCAAGAAAGTTATTTTTGCATATCGAACTCGAAGTGCCATGCTTTTTTTACTTAATATTAGCGTAGGCATAGGATTTTTTTTCTTTATTTTTTTTTTTTTCTACAAAAAAAGAATCGTTGGCGCCAAGCGTGAGGGAATGCTAGACGTTTGGTAATTTCTCCCCCGAGCAAAATAAGAGATGCCATTGAAGCGGCTAATCCTACGCATATTGTATATACTTCTGCTTCTACAAATTGCATAGTATCAAACATCGCGATTCCGGATATTACCTCTCCGCCCGGTTCTTAATTCGAATTCAGAATTCTATTTGTAAAAAAAAAAAATAGATACAATTCTGAATTCAAATTTTTATTTTATAAAAATATATATATTCTTTTTATTTTTTTTCCTCTTCCCCGACTTTTGCCGACTTTCGCCCACGTGATCGGGATTCGGCGGTTTGGAGGTAGGGTGATTCGGAAATGTTTGGACTTATATCGGACCGTCCAAACAAAAAGGTCTTTTTGGACGGTTTCGATCCGTCCTTGGTCTACAAGCAATTGGAGGATTATATCTATAATTCTCCCCCTTCTCAGGGAGGGATTTATACCCAGTGCGTGCTGGATACGGATCCACAATAGTACATCGGCTATAGTATTTTCATGAACAATCATGAAAATACTGGGAATAATCGATGTATCAAACATTGGGATTCCGGATATTACCTCTCCGTCCGGAGAATTTATAAACAGATACAAATCTCGGGTCTTGTAAACTAAGAAATATCATTAGACCATTCGATTGATTTGATATTTCACTGTTTACTTCGTCACCTAAAAATAAAAGTCTTTCTTCGGAAAGTCGACGGTATAAATCCGTCCAAGATTCCTCATCGTTTCCATTTTGGATCATAATAAAAATGCACCTTCGAAGATGCGGTTGTCTATCTTACTTTGCTTTGGGGTAAGAACATAGCAAGCATGATAGTTAATTTCTTTTATTTTCCATTACAAGATTCGAATTGATCTTGATGTTTTTTATTGTCATATTTCCCTCCTTAGTTGCAATAGAATTTAGTTTTGTTTAATATCTATTTATCTATTTATATATGTAATTTTGTAATTGGATAGAATCTATTGTATGTATGCCTTCTTGTTGGAATAGAATTTAGTTTAGTTTAATATCTATTTATATATGTAATATGTAATTTAGTAATTGTATATATATATAATTGTATTCCTCGGTTTTCTAAGATCTGACCCATTTTCTCATTGATCGAAAGGTACGAAAGAAATCCGATTTCTTTTTTGATCATTAAAGTACTATACTATGCGAAATCTTCGTTTATCTACGCCTATCGTCTAGATAGACTGTTTAAATCAATCTAAAGAACCTTTATCTTCTGTATCTGTATGAATGATCAATATCAATATCATCCATATTATTCCAATTCCTTCCCAATACCTCCCAAAGAAAATCTCCAATTGGATCTGAAATTGACGGGTTAGTGTGAGCTTATCCATGCAGTTATGCACCCTTTGAATAGGAACCTATTTTGTGAAAGATCTCGGCTTTCGTGCTTGGGTGGGTCTTCAAGATCCTTTCGATGACCTATGTTGAAAAGATATCTATATGATATGATCAATTGTGGAAAGCGTGCCGTAGCAACGGAACCAGAGAGAGTATACAGAAACGACAGTTCCATTTCAATTCTATATTCTATTATATAGCAGTTACCCCGTCATCGGCAACTCAATCAAACGTAGATAAACTGTTTAAAAATTCGATTTTCAACGATTCTATTTTTTAAATAAAAGAATAATTTAAGTAAAAACACCGGCCTTTTTTTGAAATATCCCGAATAGTTCCCGTAGTTCGAACACCTTGTTCAAGGAAATTAAAAAAAAACAGGAATATTTAAATCTGCCCCGGTTACCCCCTTTGCAGCCCCCTCTCCCGCCTGAAATAGACTCCTTTATCTAAATAATAACCCGTGTTATCCCCGAAATGCAAGTCCTCGACTTTTATTTTAGCAAATCCGTTTTTTCTTAAAAACGGGTTTATGAATAGGTAGCATCAATGGGTAACTAATTACTCGTGAATATAAATTTAAAATTAATCACAAATTGCAAGTTTCTTTCAAATCTAATTACAGTAGAATAAATCATTGTTATCATTATCCGGGATTCATGGAAAAGGCATGCCAGTACCTAGCTGGACTCTGGATAAAAAAATGAAATCCTTCTATATATTTATTTAATTTATTCAATATATTATATATTATTAGTTAATATAGAATTATGAAAAAAAAAAAAATAGAAAAAAAGCCTTCTAAAATATATCATAATGAATATCAATCAATATCAAATAAGATATATAGAAGGCTTTTTTTTTGAGCCCTACTTTTTGTTCTTTTTGTTTATCCAATGTATTATAAGCATAATAATTCTATTTTTTGAATTGGGGAGAGATGGCTGAGTGGACTAAAGCGTCGGATTGCTAATCCGTTGTACAAATTTTTGTACCGAGGGTTCGAATCCCTCTCTTTCCTTTATATTGATGGTTGGGTATTTTTTTCTTTTGTTTTTCTTCCCTGTTTGTTTCATTTTTTTTTTTACTAGTTTTTACTAGTTAAAGATGTAAAATAGATAGAAAAACAAAAAAGAGTTCAAAATCCAGGATAAGTAAGGAAAACAAAAAAGATTTTATTATTCTTCACGTCCAGGATTACGTCCTGGGTCGTTAGATAGGAATCCGAAGATAAAAAGAGAAACAAAGAATATCACTATCGTGTAAACAAATAGTTTTAGAGTAAGCATTACAAAATCTCCAAGATAATTAAAAAAAAACGACAGAGAAAGAGAATAGATTCTCTTCTATTTCATATTATGTTTCCTTTGATAGATACTAAGTTTATAAAAGATACTAAGTTTATAAGAAATGAAGTAATTTCAAAAAAAAAACTTAGGAAATTGATTTGTAGTAAGAGTTGAGCTCTTTTTTTTTTTACCATTACATTACCCAAAATTTTCTTTCATATCCACAATCAAGATCTACGTATTGGTGGTGGACTCCAATCGAATAATATAATTTTTATTGTCTATCCAAAAATTTCTTGATTTGGAATCAAGGATTCACACTGTAAGACTTATCTGATCTTTAAAAATGTTAAAATGTTATATATATAATTTAAGTTTTCGAATAAAAAATTCAGAATTTTTTTCGGATATTATTCAAATTTAAAGATCTCATCGAAAACTTACAGCAGCTTGCCAAACAAAAGCTAAGAGAAAAAATAGTAAGGGTATTACTGGCATAAAATCTACAATTGGATTCAAAAAAGCGTAGGCTTCAGGTAATTTCGCCAAGAAAAAACTACTTAAATAAAGGGCAGAGTGAATACAAATACAGACCAAGCTAAAGATATTAAGCATAACAAAAATGTTGTTCTTTAAGAAAATGAATTGTACTTTTGCTTTTTTTGAATTCTCATTTTTTTTGTATTTTTTTTATTATGTTAATATATTATTATATATATGATATGATTTATTATATATATATAATTTATAATAATTATATATATATATTATTATTTATTATACTTTTCTATTAACAATAACAATGAAATATATAAGAAATTTTGATTTAGAAATCTATATATATATTTATAAATCTATATATATATATATAGTATGGATTTTTAAATAGAAAATAAATAATTCAAATATTGAATTTATATTTATAGATATGAACATTACTAAATCGGGAATAAAACGAAAAAAATGAATCAACTAAGATCAGACCCTAATCCCCCTTTGATTTCAACCGGATAAGTTCAATTTCATTCTGAAATAAAATAAAAAGTAGAAGAAATCATATATTCATACAATATCTTAATTGAATTCTATGGAATCGATATCTATGGATATAAAAATTATAGTAACAATTTATTCTATAGAATTTATTTAGAACTGGAATTGAGGAACAACCCATACTAGTATTTATTAATGTCGAATCGAAAATGGGGCGTGGCCAAGCGGTAAGGCAACGGGTTTTGGTCCCGTTATTCGAAGGTTCGAATCCTTCCGTCCCAGATCATAGTTTAGATTTACAAACTATGAAAATAGAATACCTTAATTTTTGATAGAATATCGACAAAATTTCTTTAGAAATAAATTGTCGAGTAGAAAGTATAGTTATATTATCTATAGGTATAGGATTGATTGAATCGTGGATTCTTACATCCGCTATTATTTAGAATCAATTAGTAGATAGAAATCGCGATGCTCTTGACTCGACATCATTTGAATCCATCGGGTAACGCATCTAAAAAAAGGAATGAAACTATGGATTCTTACACAATGCATTTTTGTCTTATGAATTTTGTAATTTTGTCGAGATCTATTTGTCAAAATACCTTCAAAAAAATGAGATTCGCCCCCTTATTCTTAATTTCATTAGGGGTCCCTTTACGAAACATGTCAACATTCTAATTATCATTCAATTCATATTCATCGATATCATAATAATTCAAAAGAAAAATAGAATTTAATAGAAAATAAAATTTTATAATAAATATAGTATATAAAAGTAGAATGAATAGATCGAAATAATTCATCAATATAGTGATATATCGATGAATTATTTCGATCTATCTTATCTATGAATTTTCTAAAAAAAATCCACCAATTTTGACTCATTTCATAAATCAATATTATTATGATTCTTAATAACACTAATAAAAATATTCTAACTACTAATAAAACACAAAGCCGATATAATAGTTCTGGATTTTCATAGGCAAGTACTACTAGCTTGTAGGAAAGGGCTCTTAGCTTTTGCCTCCAAATCCTTATAAATTGTTTTAAATCACTAACAAATGTGTATGTGATAATGTCGAAAAGTATTCTCTGAATAGAAATCTTCCAGAGCAATTCGGATACGAACCGTTCGCAGGTGTTTTTCACCTGCACCAAAAGCCGTTTTATCATAACTGCTCCTTTGTAGGGTTTATTGATATATATATTTCTTTTTTTCTCTCTATGCTATTCTCTATAGAGATAGAGAATAGCATAGAGAGACTACTATATTGAATAAAAAAAAACAAAATAATAAACACAGTGTTCTTATTCAAAACGCCCTGTGATCTTCAACCAATTCTGTGCTTCAATATAATTACCTGGGCTAAGGGCTATAGCTTTGATAATACGATCGCCGTGCATAAAAAGACTTGGATTTATTAAACATGCATAAATCGAACTTCAGCTATAGCTATATATATATATGTCTCTTACTTTATTGCAGTCCTTTTTGTTCGGGACAGCACGTGTCGTGTTAATTTATTTTTTCTATTCATCGATCTATTTAATGAAAAATTGGCAAAAAAAATGAAAGCACGAGAATTTTTTGAAAATTCCCTATAATTTAGAATTAGAATATAGGTATTATATACGAATAAGATACCCGATTAGATAATATCTATGTAACAGTGAAAATTTATGTTCTGAGTTGACATATATTAACAGTTGCTATTATAATTGAAATAGAGAAGGATTCTAAAAAAAAAGAATAATAATATCGATTGGTTATGTATCAATTTCTATTTTTTTCTCATTAAGAAAGAATAGATTCAAATTCAAGAATGATTCAGGAATTTGTAGTTAACGGTTGCTATTTGTCCCGAAATTTTTACTTTTCTTTTGCGACTGAAAGGTATGCATTTGTTTTTTTTTTTTGCGAGGAGGGATATTCTTATATATTTTTTTGTATCATTTTGGCGGCATGGCCGAGTGGTAAGGCGGGGGACTGCAAATCCTTTTACCCCAGTTCAAATCCGGGTGTCGCCTGATCGACAAGAGAATGAAAATAGTTTATTCCGTTTTGTTGATACAGAAAATTTTTTATTTTTTTTCCAGCAGAAGCAAGTTTAGGGAAAGGGCTCTTGAGATTTGTTTGATTCAAAATTCTAAGCATCGGGAGGTTTGTTCTCTCAAATGCTATCTATTTTTTCGTCTCGGATTCAATCAAAAATTCATTAGAGTAGGGAAAAGGAATAGATCAATCTTGAAATGATAGTCCTTTCACTCCACTACTACTGTAGTGTGCCTCTACTGATTGGATCTTGAATTACATTGGATAGGGATAGATCGGGCGAGCAGTATAATTCCATTTTTAGTTGGGGAAGGGGTTGCAGAAAAACCTTGTATACAAACTTATGTAAAGTATATGAACGCTTCTGCATTTAGTTATTCCATATTTGTTAGATGTTAGATTAATGAAATTGAATATGTAATTAGATTTTTTTATGAATTTCATTTTTATTTAATCCAATTCAAAAAAAATTTCTATTCTATTTCCATTCTAATAAAAATGAAATTCTTTCTTTTTTGTAATCTCTAGTAAAAGAATTTCAGAGGCAGTTTTCAAATTGTTTTAGAGAACGAATCGGGATACAATAAGGATTAGATCCAATGGAAAAAAGAGATGCACAAATAAGAGTATGCAAAGGAATCTATCTTCTATCTTGATTCTATATTTTTTACTTTTTTTTTAACTTAATGAAATGGGGGGCAAAATAAAACACAGGTGTTTTTATTCCTACCTATTTAGTATGATTCATTCCTTTCCAACTTCCAAAGATATTTTTTATTTATACTTAACATTTTTCAATTCTATTAGAAATCAGATAAGAACTTGTTAGATGTTTTAATTGGATGTTTCGTGAATGGTATTAGGGTGGAATCTTTTTTTGACTCTGTACCAGCGATTCCACTATTATTATAAGATTCTATATATAATTTTGAGTGAAAAATAAAAACGAAAATAATACAAGAAAAATGAGTTAGTAAAGAGTAAAAAATAATTAAATAATTTCTTGCTAATGATAGGAGACAAAATTGATATGGATATAGTAAGTCTTGCTTGGGCTGCTTTAATGGTTGTTTTCACATTTTCTCTTTCCCTTGTAGTATGGGGAAGAAGTGGACTCTAAGGGTACTACTAATTGAGTTAAGGGATCAAACCGTCTGCGTTGTTTTCGAACTGGGTTCTTCCATTTTTTAACTATAGTGAATTTAGTTATTTTATCTGTTTAATACTCATTAATGAAATGCAATTCTATCTGCATTTTGAACTTCTATTGTATTACAGTGGTCTAATGTATTCTATGTATAATACAGAAAATAAAAATACTCTTTAAATCAAAGAAATATTTGAATTGTTACCATCTTCCTGTCCCGGGAATACAGGTAATTGAAAACAGATTACTATTCCAAACCTAATTCTTTTTAAGATTTCTATTTCGATGAACTGGTTACCACCAACCTTTTCGAAATAGGAAATAGTTTTTCATAGAATCCCCGCATCATCTGTCAATTATTTAATCAATTTAATCAATTCTTTTTTTGGAATACTAAAAAGATTATATATATATATTTTCTTATTTACCGGGATTCTGAAAAGAATCTGAAATCGAAAAATTCAAATCAGAAGAATAAAAAAAAGTTGCTTTTTGATTATTTCAGATTGATTAGAACCAATATATAATAGATTAGATGAAACAAAGAAAAAATGTGGATAACATTCTATCTATATCGATACATATCTATAGATATCTCTATATAAAAAGAAATTTATAGATTGGTCCATCCATATTAAACCTCTTTTTTTTATAAGTAAAACATTCTATTTTTACCCTACCCTAAATAGATAGTATAATAGAAAGAAATAGATTTGATTTCTTTCTACTATACTATACTGGATTTTATAGAATTCTACTGATTCTAGTCTGATCATTTTTTCATTTTATTTCCAACAAAGACCCGAAATGGAAATCCCCCTTTTTTTCATTTTTTTTTTTCTCGTTGATAAAAAATCAGAAGTCGTGTTTAAGTATAATTATTCACTTTGACTTACCGTTTTTACATAAATTATAAGTAAAAAGGCAGTCGGAACTAGAATGAAGAGTGCTGTAGCTATAAATGCGAGAATATTTACTTCCATAATCTCTATGTTTTCTTTCTCTTTAATTTCTAATAAATACTTCGGGATTTAATCCCATAGAAATGAGAAATCTTTCGTCACTAAATTCAATGGTATAAATTAAATCTGGATAATACCAAATCGGATCAATATCACGAATAACAATATCTGAGCTATCAAATCAATTCAGCGTCGAGAATAAAATAGTATAACATAGGAAGATCTTTTATCCATACCAAATAAAAAAAGAACTTTCTGATGCAATCTAAAATTCCTTTTTCTTTCTTCGTCCGAACCTTTACGTTAAACAAAAAAAGAAATTGATATTTTTTGGATTGGATTTGTATCCGTCGGGACTGACGGGGCTCGAACCCGCAGCTTCCGCCTTGACAGGGCGGTGCTCTGACCAATTGAACTACAATCCCAGGAAAAAAGTCGTATAGCATACATATTCTTACAATTTCATTCAAACTCTTTGCTTTTTTTCTATTTGAGATTCGAACCCCTGTACTGGAACTGAAAGGGGCGGACTTATATGTATATATTGATATATATTTTTATGGGTCTGGACTTTAGCGAGATCGACACGGATTACTCGTAATCCGTTCGTTATTGCCAACTTGATTGAAAAATAAATGAATCAAGGAAACAAAAAAGACTCTTTTTTTGACTTTCAACCTTTCCTTAGACTTTATATTTACAGATCCCGATCGGAATTTTGCAAAATCCGAGGAAAATTTGTAATATGGAAAAAAGAAATAGCACTCGAGATTATATTCTTCTGTATCCGAGCCTATTGGTGATTTTCAGAAAACACCAAATGGGTTATATCATTTCATGGTGGATCAGCAAATTTTTGGGCCGAGCTGGATTTGAACCAGCGTAGACATATTGCCAACGAATTTACAGTCCGTCCCCATTAACCACTCGGGCATCGACCCAGGAAGAATCCATTTTAGTCTTTTTTTAGTCTTTATTGATAATCCCCGATCCATTTCATTTCGTAGTACCCTACCCCCAGGGGAAGTCGAATCCCCGTTGCCTCCTTGAAAGAGAGATGTCCTAAACCACTAGACGATGGGGGCATACTTGCCCGACCGCCATTCTACTATGTTCTATAGTATGAACAGTTTTTTGAAATTGTCAATATAATGGAATGATATGATTCGATCAGAAGGATCTTCCCATCTTTCAGAATCCTTTACCATTTTTTGATTCATCATTTAAATTTAGAAATAGTTCATTCCAATCATCAATCTAGAATAAAAAAAAATAGAAAAAAATAAGTAATGCGAAAAAAAACATAATAACGAGAGAATGCTTTCGGGGAATGATTGATTTGCTGGAACAGGGGCGGCATTAAGACCTCATTTCTTTGACTTTCATTCAGTGTTAATATGATGAAGACGACTTCAATTCGAATCGGTTTTGAAAAAATGCATTCCATTGTCCAAAGAACTAGTTAACTATTTGCTAGGCTCCACGAGACTAAAGATAAAAAAAAAAAAAGAATCAGAAAAAATATACAATTTCTTTTGTTAGCCGTTTCCCATTTCAAGTGTTCAAAAAAGAATGAGAATTCACAAAGAAGAGAGATATTTTTACCTTATATAATTATAGGGTATTATAATTATAGGGTATATTGGGGTATAATAAATAGATCAATTCATAGATATATGGATCTATGAATTATTTCCATCTATTCACCTTCTATTATTCTATTTAGAACCATCTTTTTAAGAAGATGGACCAAGCCCCAAAAGATCAAGAAAACAGCCAAGTAAAAAGCGAAGCGATTGAAGAATCGTTCGTTTTTTAAAAGGCGTTTTAGAGATTCAATTAAAAACATCAAAGCTTTCTTGATCATTTTTTCTAAAAAAAAATGGAAACTGGAAAACTCTTTTTTGCCAGTTTCAAAAAATCTTTTTTCAAGATTCGAAATGACGGTTGAATGGTAGTCCAACAATTCAACCGTAATCCTTAAAAAATATATTCTTTTCATCAACTTCTGCTCCGGTTACCCCCTTTGCAGCCCCCTCTCCCGCCTGAAATAGACTCCTTTATCTAAATAATAACCCTTGTTATCTGCGAAATGCAAGTCCTCCACTTTTAGCAAATCCGTTTTTTCTTAAAAACGGGTTTATGAATAGAAAGCATCAATGGGTAACTAATTAGTAGTGAATATCCAAATTTGAAGTAGAATGAATCGAAATAATTCATAGATAGATGGATCTATGAATTATTTCGATTCATTCTACTTTATTTTAAGTAATAAAATGGGTTGGACTCGAACCCCGAACTATTTGACTGTATTATAAAACCTCCCGGTTGGGGTTCGAAAATATATATATATTATATATATATATTATATATATATATACGAATCTAATAGAAATAAGTCAACCAAAGATCGTAGTGGACGGGAATAACATAACAACTAATTCCATATCATTCTTAGTCAATTTCAAGTCAATTCAAATTGACTAAGAATAAATATGAATCTGGTCTATTTTCCACATTCCAATTTCATTTTATACATAAATAAATATAAATAAATATAAATAATAATGTATCGATATCGATTTATACATATCCATTAGAATTATCAAAAATTGGATGGATTTTCAAAAGAAATTGGATAAGTAATTATAAATTTCTATTGAATGAATTTATAAATGAATATCGAATTTAAAATTAATAAATAGATTTTGGATTCTCATTTTGTTATAATAAGGTC
This sequence comes from Trifolium pratense, assembly GCF_020283565.1. Taxonomy (NCBI): domain Eukaryota; kingdom Viridiplantae; phylum Streptophyta; class Magnoliopsida; order Fabales; family Fabaceae; genus Trifolium; species Trifolium pratense. The sequence continues at coordinate 28,938 of NC_047412.1, forward strand.
TGTATCTGTGCGCTCTAAGGAAAAAAAAAGAATCGAACGTTAGAGTATTCTAACTTCATATCAAAAAATCATAGAAGGAGGGACGTATAAAATACAGATATATGTAGTATATCTCTCTGTATATTGAATTGCGAATAGAGAGATAATAGAATCATTTCTGATTCGACTAAATACGGGTTTCTGATATAGATGAAAGAAAATCAATCAAACAAAAACAAATAGAAGGAAATTTTCTCCAATCATGGGGGTAGATTTCTAGGAAATTCAACAGTTCCGGCATATAATTCTAATAATACAAATGAAAAAACATCCTAATGAGATATCAATCTCAAAGAAAAAACGGGGGATATGGCGAAATTGGTAGACGCTACGGACTTAATTGGATTGAGCCTTGGTATGGAAACTTACTAAGTGAAAACTTTCAAATTCAGAGAAACCCTGGAATTAAAAAGGGGCAATCCTGAGCCAAATCCTTCTTTCTGAAAACAAATAAAAGTTCAGAAAGTTAAAATCAAAAAGGGATAGGTGCAGAGACTCGATGGAAGCTGTTCTAACAAATGGAGTTGACTTCGCAGTAGGAAAGGAATCGTTCTATCCAACTTCCAGAAAGGAAAAGATCGAGGATAAACATATATATATGTACTCAACTACTCTTTCAATTGATTAATGAAGACTTCTAACGTCTATTTGTAAATATTTCTTTTCTATCACAAATGAAAGATTTGAATCAAATCAATTACAACTGGAATAAAAAATGAAATATTCATTGATCAAATCAGTCACTCCACCACAGTCTGATGAATCGTTTGAATAACTGATTAATCAGACGAGAATAAAGATAGAGTCCCATTCTACATGTCAATACCGACATCAATGAAATTTTTAGTAAGAGGAAAATCCGTCGACTTTAGAAATCGTGAGGGTTCAAGTCCCTCTATCCCCAAAAGCCCTTTTTTTTTTTTAATTCTCTAATTTTTTATACCCCCCCTTTATTTTCATTTTAATTAATAAAGTTTTTATTAGTTGACATAGACTCAAGTAATTTCTTAAAATTAGGATGGTGCGTCAAGAATGGTCGGGATAGCTCAGCCGGTAGAGCAGAGGACTGAAAATCCTCGTGTCACCAGTTCAAATCTGGTTCCCGGCAATTCATTTGTATGAGTATCTATTCCCCTATTTCTTTTAATAAAATGGGGAATAGATACATATTTCTTAGTGGTCTTAATCATCCTAGATAATTTATCTAGGCGTGCGGAGATATGCTCTTTCTAGATAAAGAATGAATAGATGTATATTCTAGGTATCGAAAAAGTAAGTATGAAAATGAATGATTCCATTTTGTTTCGATTTTTTCTGCGCTCCAAAAAGAATGTTACTATTTCAACAATATTCAAATGGTTAAATTAGTTGGTTGAAAGACCAAAAAGTTTAATCTAGGGGAGTTCAGAAGTGAGAATTGTTAAAATTTATCTGAGATACATTATAAAAAATATAGGGTCCATTTCTTTGATGGTACTTTTTCTTTTTCGTAGCCGGATATCTAATTGATGTTGATGTGCATCTTCCATAGTTAATGATGCAGAACTTTTTCAGTTCATCCTATTGACTCATCCGAATGAAACCTCTATTATCTTCTATAAGAAAAAAATGTACATACAGATATTTATGGAATATCTGAAGTTGCCGAAGTGCAGATTAGTTTCTTTTTTTTTATCATTTAGTGAGCATCTTGTATTTCATAAAAATTGGGGGCGATATAATCTTTACGCAAAGGCCATCCTATCCAACTTTCGGGCATTAAAATACGTTTCAGACGCGGATGATTATCATAAGAGATTCCTAACATATCATAAGATTCCCTTTCTTGAAAATCTGCACTTTTCCAAACCCAGAAAATAGAAGGAATTCTAGGATTTTGCCTTGGGGCAAATACTTTTATGCATACCTCTTCGGGTTGATCTAGACTATACTCTATTCTCGTAAGATGATAGACACTAGCTAATAGTCCTCCTGGTGCTACATCATAGGCACATTGGGAACGTAGATAATTGTAACCATATACATATAAAATAACAGCAATCGAATGCCAATCCCCCGGTTTTATTTGTAAAGTCTCTATTCCTTGGTAATCGAAACCCAAAGATCTATGAACTATTCCGTGTTTGACTAGCCAAGCAGACAAATTACCCTGCATTTTTTACCTCTACTGGCGTTTTTTTATTAAGTTTGGTATTTGGTATAAGTATTTACCATTTATTTACATTACAATGAAATTTTTGAAGATTGATTTGCTATTTATTATTATTCTATTTTGTACAAAAGGATCCTGTTTAATTCACTTTTTCGTTCGGCGGAGGATACTGAACTTTTTTATATTTGAAAAATGTGTCAGAGGTTATCTCTGAAATAGATGATGGTTGATAGAATAATCCTTGATTATAATTGCCGGTATGAGTACTGCGTTCAACATTAAATTTGTGGTTGGTAGTAAAACACCTATTCTCTCGTTGATAACTAATTTGATCTTCATAGATTTCTCGAGAGATTTTCTTACGAAGTTTTGTTATAGCATCTATAACGGCTTCCGGTTTGGGTGGACAGCCCGGCAAATAGACATCCACAGGAATTAGCTTATCCACACCCCGAACGGTACTATAAGAATCGGTACTGAACATACCTCCTGTAATTGTACAGGCTCCCATAGCAATAACATATTTTGGTTCGGGCATTTGCTCATATAATCGAACTAAGGAAGGAGCCATTTTCATAGTTACGGTGCCCGCTGTTAAAATAAGGTCTGCCTGCCTAGGACTAGAGCGTGGTACCAGTCCATAACGATCAAAGTCAAATCGTGATCCTATTAATGAAGCAAATTCAATGAAGCAACAACTAGTGCCATAGAGAAGCGGCCATAAACTGGATAGTCTTGACCAATTTGAAAGATCATTTAATGTAGTAGAAATAACTGAATTTTTGGTTTTTTGATCAAGTAAGGGAAACTCAATAGAATTCATAACTGTCTCAATGTTTTGTTTAATTGTCTAAATATTCAAGAATTAAGACCATTCTAATGCTCCCTTGCGCCATGCATAAACCAAACCAACAATTAGGATAAGCACGAAGATGAAAGCTTCGATAAATACGGATACCCCCAATACATCAAAACTCATTGCCCATGGGTAAAGAAAGACTGTTTCAACATCAAAAACAACAAAAACTAGAGCAAACATATAATAACGGATTTGAAATTGTAACCAAGCATCGCCTATCGGTTCTATTCCGGATTCATAACTAGAAAGTTTTTCTGGCCCTTTTCTAATCGGAGCTAATATTCCAGAAATAAGAAATGCCAAAATAGGAATAAAGATCGATATTATTAGAAATGTCCAAAAAATATCATATTCATAAAGCAAAAACATAAATGTACTCCTAATACATATTTCATCTTAATGCATAAGAATGTTGTAATATAAATTAATTAATCTTTACTGTAATCTAATTAGTCATTATTTAAAATTATAAAAAATAAGAATTTTAAGATAATATCCTCTTTCCTATTTCTTTACTATTTTCTATATCTATTTATATATAGAATAGATATATAGAATAAGGTATTCGCTAATATTGAAAGAATCTATATATAATTATATCCATTTATTATTATTATATTATAATAATAGGAAGGATATCGGGATAAATACATATAATTTATATAAATAAAATCTAATAAATAATAGAAATTAAAGAATCAAAATATTCAAAACTAAAAAAAAGAGAATCTTACCATACGAATTAAAATGACGATATTGTTTTATTGATAAAAAAAGATTTGATAAATCAATGGGTAACTAATTAGTAGTGAATATCCAAATTTGAAGTAGAATGAATCGAAATAATGAATAGTGTAATTGAATCTAAACAAATCGAAATGCTTTGTATTTTTTTACCACAAGAATTCGTTATGTATGGATGATGAGATTCCATTGATACAGAGCCAATGATTCGATTTTCTCTGACGGATGGTCAGAACTTCGTCTCGACTCCAATCCTACGAAGCTGAGAGGTCCACTACAGATCAGAAATTCTTGAAGTAGTATTATGTTTTTAAATAGGTTATCTCCTTACGTTCTCACGCCAAAGAAAAGTAAGATAGCCTTGCCTTTTTTTTTGAATTATCGTATATAATCAATAATCAAATTAGGATTCCCTTATTTTGAATTATATGATTTTGAAATTCGAATTTGATATTATTAATACGTAGGATTGGAATGGAATTATGAAATTATTGAACTAAAGATAAAGAAATGACTTATTTCGAAATTATGAAAAAGAAAGTCTAAATTATGGAAATAAAGAAATAATTGAAGTAACGAAAAAAATGGATGTTTCTTTTGTTCTTTTGGGACGGTCGGAAAAGAGTCAATGTAGTCAACATAATTACCTATTTCGAAAGTAATGTCATAGAGTTGCGAAGAATGAACTTTTGACAGTTTAAAATACGAATTCTTGAACAAAAATGAACTTTAGGGGGGTTTTTATTGCCGTGCATCCAGTAGGAATTGAACCTACGACTTCGCCAATTATGAGTTGGGTGCTTTAACCATTCAGCCATGGATGCTTCGCGGGAATCCTCCTAGCTCGTGAATAATAAATATTGGATATTCTATATTTTTTCTAGGTTTGGATTTATTTGATTATGTTAGGATTTAGTAATTGTGTTATGAAGAGCTAATATTAAACAATTAATAACTAAGATACCCGTAGTTTCGGAAAGAATTCCGATAAATAATTTGTGTTATGATAGGAAAGCCCGCTTAGCTCAGCGGTTAGAGCATCGCATTTGTAATGCGACGGTCATCGGTTCGATTCCGATAGCCGGCTTTTTTTCTCTATTTGTTTTCATTTTTGACATTTAAGGGATAATCTCTTTTTTTTTTTTTGAAAAATATTGGGTAGTTCCGTTTCTGTAGAACAAATCAAATAAATAACCTCCTATATATATATTATTTTTTTGTATATAGATATAAATATAAAATTCGGATACTGATAGAATCTTTCCAATTCTTCGCTGTACTACCAATATTGTAGTACAATACTTTATTATCATATTTGTCATTTAGTTTAGTTTTAATTTTTCTTTATGAGATTTTCCATTTTAAAAAGGAGTGTTTATGTCACGTTACAGAGGGCCTCGTTTCAAAAAAATACGTCGTCTGGGGGCTTTACCCGGACTAACTAGTAAACGGCCTACAGTTGGAAGAAACCAATCGCCTCCCATTCAAAAATCTCAATATCGTATTCGTTTAGAAGAAAAACAAAAATTGCGTTTTCATTATGGTCTTACAGAACGACAATTGCTTAAATACGTTCGTATCGCTGGAAAAGCCAAAGGGTCAACCGGTCAAGTTTTACTACAATTACTTGAAATGCGTTTGGATAACATACTTTTTCGATTGGGTATGGCTTCGACTATTCCTCAAGCTCGTCAATTAGTTAACCACAGACATGTTTTAGTTAATGGTCGTATAGTAGATATACCAAGTTATCGTTGCAAACCCCAAGATATTATTACAGCAAAGGGCGAACAAAAATCTAGAACTCTGATTCAAAATTCTCTTAAATCACCCCCCCGCGAAGATTTGTCAAAGCTAACCCATTTGACTCTTGATCCACTCCAATATAAAGGATTAGTCAATCAAATAATAGATAGTAAACGGGTTGGTTTGAAAATGAATGAATTGCTGGTTGTAGAATATTATTCTCGTCAGACTTAAACCTAATTAAAATAACAATAATTTTGATGCGAGGATTTTACCCCATTCGTGTATTCAAATATGGAATTTGAATCTTTAGCACAAATCCATATATTTAAAATAGGTCTAAAATGAAATAGATGTATCTAGGGATTAGTCATTTCAAAGTGAATTTTCCCTAGATACACAATACACGTGTCATGCTATTTTATTTCACAATTGAATCCATTTAAAAAAGACCTAAGGTTAGGGATTTTTCAATAGGTAATGTTGCTCCAATACCCAACCAAAGAGCCACGACGGTACCGATCAAAAAGACGGTTGTTGCTACCGGACGGCGAAATGGGTTTTGGAACTTATTAACATTCTCCAAAAAAGGTACTGTTAATAATCCTGCGGGTACTGAAACCATTAAAAGAACGCCCAATAATTTATTGGGTACTGTACGAAGTATTTGAAATACGGGAAAAAAATACCATTCGGGCAATATTTCCAAAGGAGTTGCAAACGGATCCGCAGGTTCCCCAATCATTGATGGTTCGAGAACCGCTAAGCCTACGTTACAGGCAATAGTACCTAGAATTACGACTGGAAAAATATATAAAAGATCATTAGGCCATGCGGGTTCTCCATAATAATTATGACCCATCCCTTTAGCCAATTTTGCTCTTAATACAGGATCATTTAAGTCAGGTTTTTTTGTTATTGGGATAGGTGAATTCTTAATAGATCCATCCTCCGAAAGAACCGGACATGATAATTTATTATCATACGGCTCGAGCACGACGAATCAAACGAACTGAATGCATACATAGAAAATAGTTATATGTTAGTCACTCATATATGAAGATTCTATGTAAGAAATATAGACTTGATTCTCTTTTTTCCAAAATTACAACTACCCAGTGCAAAAAATTCAGTTCTTATTTGTAAGTAAATGCCTTTCACCCAAGTATGTTTTCAAAATCGAAAGTTCTTTCTGGGTGATCTCAAACCTTTCGACAGTTCTCCCCCCAAAAAGAAATTTTGGCAAGTTTTTACATAGAAAGGATTTCCCCGTTACTAATATAATACAACCCCTAATTTTTCTTTAGATCTACTTGTTTCACTCCGATAGTATCATAAATGGAGTCAATGCATAGGAAATGAATGCATTTCCATACTATTAAGTTAAGTGAAATACATACGACATAATCTGGATTATATCACATTACTTATTTTACTGAATATTACGGAGCCTGCTCATGCAGGATATGATCGAGTCTGATCATAGAAAAGATTCTCTTCAAGCGAACCGGCCTATCCTATGTAGGGGACTGGCGCGGTGGTTGTAAGAAAGACACATTTAATTGTGAATTCAAATGTGGCAGATAAGATCAAGTCATATATCTGCACGGCCCAATCAATAGTTCAAGTCACACACTCCCATAATCCATTCTTTTTTTTTTCGGAGAGTTCCCTTCCACTATTCATTATATGTCAAATAAAAGATGCAATTTATTTTGTTAAGTGGAAGGGGAATATCCAAATACATGTCTTATTTTTTTTTTAATAATGCATATTTGTAGCAATGAAATACTATATCCTCCTCCCCAAAATGATTGATTACAAATAGCTATGATTCCTAATTCTCTATAAAGGACCGGAAATGCCTTGCTTACGTATCATTAAAAAGTGCATTAGCATGAATACGGCAGTAAGAAGAGGTAATACAAAAGTATGTAAACTATAAAAACGAGTCAAGGTAGATTGTCCCACACTAGCGCTTCCTCGCAATAACTCTACCACCGAAGATCCTATTACAGGAATAGCGTCGGGTACACCTGTTACAATTTTTACTGCCCAATAACCAATTTGGTCCCAAGGTAAGGAATAACCAGTTACCCCAAAGGATGCAGTCAATACACCTAAAACTACACCCGTAACCCAAGTCAATTCGCGAGGTTTTTTAAAACCACCGGTGAGATACACGCGAAATACGTGCAAGATCATCATTAAGACCATCATACTTGCCGACCACCGATGAACTGATCGGATTAACCAACCGAAGTTAGCCTCGGTCATTATATATTGAACAGAAGCAAAAGCCTCCGTAACGGTCGGACGATAATAAAAAGTCATAGCAAAACCCGTCGCTACTTGCACTAAAAAACAAGTAAGTGTAATTCCTCCTAAGCAATAAAATATATTGACATGAGGAGGAACATATTTACTAGTTATATCGTCGGCAATCGCCTGAATCTCAAGACGTTCTTCGAACCAATCATAGACTTTATTGAGATAGGTAAACCAAGGGACCCCCCTGAGAATCGTATATGAGAATTTCATCTCGTACGGCTCAAACAAAAATACTCAAATACAGGTTATTCGGAAAATGGATATGTGTAATAGAAAGTTTTAAACTTCTTAACTTAATCCTATGATTCCAATCTTTTTGGAAGATAAAAAAATGGAAATCCAAAAGCTATTCTTTGTGTTTATAATGCCAAAATTTCAAGTCGGCTCACTTGTCTTTTCTCTTGATCCTTACTGGCCTCTTGAATATTCTACTCTAATTACTTCATTTTTTGTTTTTTATTCGTGTATGTAATATGATTTTACTGTAGTTTTTTTTTATTGATAGGAATTTTCTTGTTAAGACCCTCTAGAATCAATTTAAAAACCTCAGATTCATACCAGAACCGTGATGATTTCCAAAGAAAACCTTTAATCGAAGTCCAAAAATTCCCTGAGTAAGAACTGCTGGATCATCACTTATTCAATGAATAGTATAGAATGAAAAAAAAATACAAAGAAACTTTTGTCCTTTGATCAAACTAAAAGCGGCGGCAGTTTAAAAGAATAAAAATAGTTCCATTTATTTTTCGAAATTGATTATTCTAACTCTTTCATTTTTTTCGTCCGGTTGCGAGGTCTAAATATAAATATTAAGTATGAATCATAGTTCTAATACTTTAGAATCTATTTCTTTTCTATATTCCGTGCTCCAGATACTCGAATAAATATCTGACGGGGTAAAGCCATCTCTATCAAGAGAAGATGACGTATCTATTTTATGTTCTGTACTATCAATAGGATCAATTATAACAAGTCACACACTCATATTCCGGAAATACAGAAACAAAGAAGTTTCGCGGTCGAACTACCAAATCAAAAAGGAATGGGCTAAAAATGAACGATCTAAATGCTAAACTTGACTTTCTATTGAAAAGCTAGTTAGTCGGTTCTTGTTAATCTAATTCATAGAAATTTGGTCCAGTAAAATGGACGAATTATAAATCTCTAAAATAATAGAGAGAAATACTGCAAATAGAGCCATTGCAATCGCCATCAAAGGGGTAGTTCCCCACCCCGGAGCTACCTTTCCATATTCTGAATTCAATGGTTTTAATAAATCTCCTACAGCAGTTCGTATTGGACCAGATCTAGAACTACCCTCAACGGTTTGTGTAGCCATAAATCCTATTTTTTTTTTTGAGATCTGTTGACTTTGTATACCATTCTGATCTAGAATATAATCCTATAGATCCAAATACACTGTAGTCTTGATATTATATAATCATGGAAACAGCAACCCTAATTGCCATCTCTCTATCCGGTTTAATTGTTAGTTTTACTGGGTATGCCTTATATACTGCTTTTGGGCAACCCTCTCAACAACTAAGAGATCCATTCGAAGAACACGGTGACTAGTTGAAGTAATGAGCCCTAATATCGTAATATTGGAGGCTCATTACTTCAATTGAGATAATTTAAAATCATTTCGTCTTTTTAGTCGGAACTATAGGAGGTTCTCTAAAAAAGATAGCGAAAAAAATGATTCCTAAAGTTGAGACTAAGAGGAATGTATAAACCAATGCTTCCATAGATTTGATTGATCGTGGTTTACTATTATAGCTTTCATACCTGTTTGGGGGGGGTTATCTCCTGGATAAAGAAAGAACAAGAGTAAAACAAAATGGAATGATTGAAATCAAGATTGATATTGTTCCCTATATCAAATTCAAATAACAACAAAAAAAGTCGAATTGAAAAGGAACAAACCTATTTCTATCAGACTACCTGTTTTTTTGTAGTTGGATCTCCAAGTTTTTGGAATGCTCCAAATTCTACTTGAGCATCCAAATCTGGATCAATACCAGCAAAAACATCTCTGAACAAGGTTCTAGCACCATGCCAAATGTGCCCGAAAAAGAAGAGCAGAGCAAACGACGCATGTCCAAAAGTAAACCAACCCCTTGGACTGCTACGAAAAACACCATCCGATTTTAAAGTAGCACGATCTAATTCAAAAATTTCACCCAATTGAGCACGTCTAGCATATTTTTTCACAGTAGCAGGATCACTATAACTGACTCCATTGAGTTCGCCGCCATAGAATTCAACAGTGACACCGACTTGTTCGACACTATACTTCGATTCCGCCCTTCGAAAAGGAACATCCGCTCTAACAATTCCGTCTCCGTCTACCAAAACAACCGGAAATGTTTCAAAAAAAGTAGGCATACGACGTACAAAAAGTTCACGCCCCCCCTTGTCTCTAAAGATAGGATGCCCTAACCAACCAACGGCTATTCCATCTCCATTGTCCATTGAGCCCGCTCTAAACAATCCCCCTTTTGCCGGATTATTGCCGATGTAATCATAAAAAACTAATTTTTCAGGAATTTTAGACCAAGCTTCTGATAAACTTTGATTTTCGGCTATCCCAGCGCCAACTCTTCGATATATTTCTTGCTGGAAGTATCCCTGATCCCATTGGTAACGAGTAGGACCAAATAATTCAATTGGTGTAGTTGCCGAACCATACCACATAGTTCCAGCAACAACAAAAGCTGCAAAAAATACAGCAGCGATACTACTAGAAAGTACGGTTTCAATATTTCCCATACGCAATCCTTTGTATAAACGTTGAGGTGGACGCACACTAAGATGGAAAAGGCCCGCTAATATGCCCAGTGTCCCTGCTGCAATATGATGAGAGGCTATTCCCCCCGGAACAAAAGGATCAAAACCGTCCACACCCCACGCGGGATTGACAGATTGTACCCTTCCAGTTAGTCCATAAGGATCGGATACCCATATTCCAGGACCAAACAATCCTGTTACATGAAATGCTCCAAAACCAAAACACCCCACCCCTGCTAGAAATAAATGAATGCCAAATATTTTTGGCAAATCCAAAGAGGGTTTTCCAGTACGTTCATCACAAAAGATTTCTAGATCCCAATAGACCCAATGCCAAATAGCCGCCAAAAAGCACAAGCCCGAAAACACAATATGTGCCGCGGCCACACCTTCGTAACTCCAAATACCCGGATTCGTTATAGTCCCTCCTGTGATATTCCAACCACCCCACGAATTGGTTATTCCTAAACGAGTCATGAAGGGTATAACGAACATACCCTGTCTCCACATTGGGTCAAGAACGGGGTCAGAGGGATCAAAAACTGCTAATTCATATAGGGCCATCGAACCGGCCCAACCAGCAACCAGAGCTGTATGCATTATATGGACAGAAAGTAAACGTCCGGGATCATTTAATACAACGGTATGAACGCGATACCAAGGCAAACCCATGAAAATACCTCTTATATCAACTAAAAATGGACACTATGTAACTTTATTGCACTGTAAAAAACGATCCTATGGACCTTCCCCTTTTAATAAATTATCGGGCATTAAAGAATGAATATTTGTTCTTGTTTTTTAGTAACAATGGGACATTCTATTCGTAGGAACAATAAAGAAGCAGATCTATTCTATATCCGATAAGTAACAATACGCAATGGTGGTGTTTTTTTTAGATGAGTCTTTCTATTGGATATGTGTGTTTCTATCATGCTTGCTACGTTCTTACGCCAAAGCAAAGTAAGATAGACAACTGCATCTTCGAAGTTGCAATTGCTTTTTTATTTTTTATGCCGGTTGGAATTCCCAAGGTCGTCTATTTAATGACGGGAGACGATGAGGAATCTTGGACTGATTTATACCATCGACTTTACGAAGAAAGACTTTTATTTTTAGGTGACGAAGTAAACAGTGAAATATCAAATCAATTAAATGGTCTAATGATATTTCTTAGTTTACAGGACAAGACCCGAGATTTGTATCTCTTTATAAATTCTCCGGGCGGAGAGGTAATATCCGGAATCGCGATGTTTGATACTATGCAATTTGTAGAAGCAGAAGTATATACAATATGCGTAGGATTAGCCGCTTCAATGGCATCTCTTATTTTGCTCGGGGGAGAAATTACCAAACGTCTAGCATTCCCTCACGCTTGGCGCCAACGATTCTTTTTTTGTAGAAAAAAAAAAAAATAAAGAAAAAAAATCCTATGCCTACGCTAATATTAAGTAAAAAAAGCATGGCACTTCGAGTTCGATATGCAAAAATAACTTTCTTGCAAAACCATTAGATTATATATCGAAAGAGGAAGTATAAAAAAAGGGGTATTTACGATTTTATCGGATCTATCTAGGGCCTTTTTTAGTGTCACAATCTTTTTTTGTTTTCTGTTTTCATCCTAGAAAACTTTTCACAATATTTTTTTTACTTATTTGTATTTGAAAAAAGAAACTTTGGGATTGCTGAATCAAAAACGAGGAAATAAAAGAGCAACGGAATCATCATAGTTATAAAATTTTTATTATCAAACAAAAAAGAAAGGTGGTTATTGGATTATTTACCGAATCTGGGTCTGATAGACCCGGTATATTTTATATTTCCTCCACGGACAAAATAGATTTCATATTTATAATAGAGCCGTATGCTATCTAAAAAATCAAAAAGATGCCTGTACGGCTTAAAATTGAATTTGTTTTTTCTTTTTTATATCCCTTACCTTAATAATCCAAGATTAGGAGAAACCCTTATTATGTTATACTCTCAGGGTAATGATGCATGAACCTGTTATTTCTTTGAATGACGAAAAAACAGAAGAATGTACGCTGGACGCGGATGAATTACTGAGAATATACCAAAGTATAATAAAAGTTTATGTACAAAGAACAGGCAAATCTCCATGGCAGATAGCCGAAGACATGAGAAGGGATTGTTTTATGTCAGCAGAAGAAGCCCAAGCCCACGGAATTGTTGATATGGTCTCGGATTCTTTGTCTTTTATTTCTTTTCTAAACCGGGAGGATGAGGATAAAGATGTTTAATCGATTCGTGCGTGGAATAGTGCCTGAATTCACCAGGCGGCACACCGACCTAGATCGCCTCGGACGGGAATTAGGACCGGTTCTTTTAGAACTTTTTAGAAGTGCTTCTAAAAATCCACGGGTCTTAAATTGGTTATCTTTTTTATTGGTGTTTATGGGGATTGTAATTCTAAAAAAATTCTTCGATTTTTTTTTTAGAAGTTCCAATTCATAGATTTTTTTATTTTCCATAATTCGCTATATAGATAAGATTTAGCGAAATAATTCATGGATATATCGATATATCCATGAATTATTTCGCTAAATCTTATCTATATAGTAAGGTTAGGATTGATCTTAACCCGCTTAAAAGACCGAATGGGAGGACTAAAACAATGATAGGAGAAACCAGCTACCGAAGAACTTTTTAGATAGGCAAGAAATAAACCACTCTAGTTCCTATATTTTTGACTCATCTCGTTCTATATCATTTAGGGGGGTTGACCCCAGCTTAACCAGCTCATTACTAGACAACACAATCGATGTTATTAAGGATTTAGTATATCTATTTGAATTCTATTCCTTAATAATATCTTTGTTCCATCGGAACAATTAATTATTGCTATTCCAGGATACTTGGTATCTTTTTGTCAATAAATTTGTCAATAAATTTCTCAGGTGGGGGATAAATGACAAAAAGATATTGGAATAAACTAAATAAAAATAAAAGGAGAGGAAAAAAATGAGATTCCATATCTTCGTCAACCTATTCTTTTCTAGGGGGAACTTCCATTTTCACATTTTTCAGCCAGTCACAATTGATATTTGTAAAATTTGGAATCTAGTTAGTACTAAAATTAGTCCAGTTAGTACTAAGCTTTGGAATCTAGTTAGTACTAAAATTAGTCCAGTTAGTACTAAGCTGATCAATAAGATGATGACTAGCACTCGTAGTGAGGAAGGCTTGATTATTTGGAAAATAGGCTCGGATTATGCACGTAGAATCCGATAAAATAGAGCTTATGCTCTAGGGTGGGTGGTGGGTCCCCATCTTACTATATTTCAACCAACTAAATTAATGAGTTGGTTGAAATATATATTAAAATCAAAATCAAAATAGAGATAAAAAAAGGAGCTACTTTATATGCAAAAAAACTCATGGATCCAGATAATCAAGAAAGAGGCTTCTATTTTCATTGGCCAGTGCAAGTGGCTTGCCCGAATTTCGGGTCAAAAGCTAAAACTGGTTGTCTATCAGCTATATACTATCTCATATAAAATAGTATTAGAAATAGTTAAAAACCCCCAACTAGTGGTCTTTTGTGGTCTGTTGAACTTGGCAATAAGAATAACAACGTGGATACTAGTTAATACTTCTGACCTGAATCGAGCATTCCTCTTTGCTCGATTACGGGTCAGCATAAAATTAGCTAGATTCATACTGCCGAAGACTTCTGACCTGACTCGAGCATTAGGTGGTTGGATTTACTCGACCGGCCCTTTCTATGAATACATAAAATTGCCGGACGGTCGAACATTCCTAATTTACAGGAATCCTTCCCTAGAAATGATGATGGCCATAGGCTGTTTTGTAATCAGTCGGATTTTGGTATGGATTTGGACATCTATCGAAAGGGACCTGGATCGTCTCAAGCTATTCATTATTCTTCTGTTTCTATATATTCTTATATTATTGTCGATATTGTGTATATAGATAAAACAGAATTCTCGGTCTTTGTTCATAGTCTATGAAATAGCCATATGGCTATTTCATAGACGTAGTTAGGGAAAAGTTCATCTTATTTTGTAAAATAATAAAGACCAGAAATTCCATTCTTGCTAAATCTCTTCATGTGATTCGATGAAGAATGAGAGCAAATCATGAGATATTTTCTAGAAAATAGATAGATATAGAATGAAGAACGAAAAACTTTTACTTTTAGTAATCCGTTTCCTTTTACTCGTTATTTGGTACCTAATTCGTTTCTTTTTCGAAAGGTTAGGATTGATCTTAACCCGCTTAAAAGACCGAATGGGAGGACTAAAACAATGATAGGAGAAACCAGCTACCGAAGAACTTTTTAGATAGGCAAGAAATAAACCACTCTAGTTCCTATATTTTTGACTCATCTCGTTCTATATCATTTAGGGGGGTTGACCCCAGCTTAACCAGCTCATTACTAGACAACACAATCGATGTTATTAAGGATTTAGTATATCTATTTGAATTCTATTCCTTAATAATATCTTTGTTCCATCGGAACAATTAATTATTGCTATTCCAGGATACTTGGTATCTTTTTGTCAATAAATTTGTCAATAAAAAAGGTGGGGATAATTGACAAAAAGATATTGGAATAAACTAAATAAAAGGGGAATAAAAAAATGAAATTCCAGATCTTCGTGAACCTCTTCTTTTCTCGGGGGAACTTCCATTTTCACATTTTTCAGCCAGTCACAATTGATATTTGTAAGATTTGGAATCTAGTTAGTACTAAAATTAGTCCAGTTAGTACTAAGCTGATGAATAAGATGATGACTAGCGCTCGTAGTGAGGAATTCTTGCTTATTTGGAAAATAGGCTCGGATTATGCACGTAGAATGAGATGAAATAGAGCTTATGCTCTAGGGTGGGTGGTGGGTCCCATCTTACTATATTTCAACCAACTAAATTAATGAGTTGGTTGAAATATATATTAAAATCAAAATAGGTAGAAAAAAAGGAGCTACTTTATATGGGAGAAAACTCATGGATACGGATAATCAAGAAAGAGTCTTCTATTTTCATTGGCCAGTGCAAGTGGCTTGCCCGAATTTCGGGTCAAAAGCTAAAACTGGTTGTCTATCAGCTATATACTATCTCATATGAAATAGTATTAGAAATAGTTAAAAACCCCCAACTAGTGGTCTTTTGTGGTCTGTTGAACTTGGCAATAAGAATAACAACGTGGATACTAGTTAATACTTCTGACCTGAATCGAGCATTCCTCTTTGCTCGATTACGGGTCAGCATAAAATTAGCTAGATTCATACTGGCGAAGACTTCTGACCCGACTCGAGCATTAGGTGGTTGGATTTACTCGACCGGCCCTTTCTATGAATATCTAAAGTTCCCGGACGGTCGAACATTCGTAAATTACAGGAATCCTTCCCTAGAAATGATGATGTCCATAGGCAGTTATGTAATCAGTCGGATTTTGGTACGGATTTGGACATCTATCGAAAGGGACCCGGATCGTCTCAAGCTATTCATTATTCTTCTGTTTCTATATATTCTATTTATATTAGGATATTGTGTATATAGATAAAACAGAATTCTCGGTCTTTGTTCATAGTCTATGAAATAGCCATATGGCTATTTCATAGACGTAGTTAGGTAAAATTTCATCTTATTTTGTTAAAGTAATAAAGAACAGAAATTCCATTCTTGCTAAATCTCTTCATGTGATTCGATGAAGAATGAGAGCAAATCATGAGATATTTTCTAGAAAATAGATAGATATAGAATGAAGAACGAAAAACTTTTACTTTTAGTAATCCGTTTCCTTTTACTCGTTATTTGGTACCTAATTCGTTTCTTTTTCGATTTGATGATTTTAGAAAAATCATCCAATAGTTGATAAGATAGGTGAAAATAATGAATAGATGGATCTACCTATTCATTATTTCCACCTATTTTTTATACTCTATTTTCTTTTTGAATAATTCAAATGGGTTGCCCGGGATTCGAACCCGGAACTAGTCGGATGGAGTAGAAAATGCATTGTTTAATCAAATAAAACAATAAAAAATCCCTCCCCAAGCCGTGCATGCATTTTTCATTGCACACGGCTTTCCCTATGTATACATCTAAACCTGAGTAACTTCTCCAGAAGAGGAATCTTGAAACTCAACTCTTAACTACATGAACATTTCATAATCCTTTCTATATTATAGAATATTACAATCATTCATCATTGACCAGATCGTTGCTGAAAAGAATATCCAAATACCAAATCCGATTTCTATAGAACCTATGCAAAGTAAAAGAATCTCTTGGAAAAATCAGAGAAAGAATCTCTTCTTCCTCGGTAAAGAATTCTTCCAATAATTCTTCTGAACCTGATCTTTTCAAAAAAGCGCGTACAGTACTTTTGTGTTTACAAGCTAAAGTTTTAATACAAGAAAGCCGAAGTATATATTTTATTCGATACAAACTTTTTTTTTTTGAGGATCCACTGTAATAATGAGAAAGATTTCTGCATATTCGCAAAAATCGCTCAATAATATCAAAATCGGATAAATCGGCCCAGACCGGCTTACTGATGGGATGCCCCAATACATTACAAAATTTCGCTTTAGCCAACGATCTAATTAGAGGAATAATTGGAACTATTATATCAAGTTTTTTGATAACAATTTCGATTAGAAATGTATTTTGCAGCATTTGACTCCGTACCACTGAACGATTTAGCCGCACATTTGAAAAATAGCCTAAAAGCTGAAATGAATGTTCAGATAATTGGTTTATATTGATCGTTCTTGGTTGAGACCAAAGATCAAAAAAACATTGCCATAAATGGATAAAATAGTGTTTCCATTTTTTCATCAAAAAAGGCACATTCTTTGAAGCCAGAATACATTTTCCTTGATATCTAACATAATGAATGTTGGGATCCTTGAAGAATGGTAAAGGATACGAAAAATCCTTAGCAAAAACTTCTACAAGATGTTCTCTTTTTGCATAAAAAAAAATTCGCTCTAAAAAAACGCTAAAAGATTTTAATCGTAAATGAGAGGATTTATTACGTAGAAAAAGGAAGATAGATTCATATTCACGTACATAAAAATTATAGAGGAACAAGAATAATCTTGGATTACTTTTTGAAAAAGTAGAAATCGATTTTTTGGTAGTAATAAAACGATTCCAATTACTAAAATGATAAAGAAATAACCGTAATAAATGAAAAAAGGGGGCATCTTTCACCCAGTATCGAAGGATTTGAACTAAGATTTCCAGATGGATAGGATAGGGTATTCTTATATCTGAGACATAATTTAAATATGTAAATTTATCCTCGAAAAAGGGAAAAATGGAATGAATTGATCTCACATTTTTATAAGATTTTATGATTTCTGCTTCCTCTAAGGAAGAGCTTAATTGTAGGAAAAATGGCATTTCCACGACGATGGCAAAACCCTCTGATATTATTTGAGAATCCAAATTCTTATTATATCCCCCAAATGGATTTTTGGGAGAATCATTAGCCGAAATGATTAAATGATTCTGTTGATACATTCGAGTAATTAAACGTTTTACATTTAGTAAACTATATTTATTGTCATAACCCCCATTTTCCACAAAAATGGATCTACTCCAATTATGACTATAAGCAAGTCCATAAATATACTCCCGAAAAAAAAGTGGGTATAGGAAGTCCTGTTGGCGAGATCTAGCTCGTTCTAAATATACCTGATATTCCTTCATTTTTAAAATTCTATTTGGTCAAAGGATCAGAAATTCATTGGATTATCAAATGATACATAGTGCGATCCAGTCAAAACAAGGTATTCTATATATATTCGAATGGAAATAAAAAACAAATATGAATAGATACCTAGAAAACAAGTTAAAACCCATTAATGGACTATCTCCCCTCGCTTGTTCCATCTAATTGTTCTA
>NC_047412.1:52500-82500 GCF_020283565.1 Trifolium pratense
TTAGATATAGGTATTTTGAAAATACGACTTAACGACCGATGGTTAACGGTGGCTCTGATGGGCGGTTTTGCTAGAATAGGCAATAATGAGATCACTATTTTAGCAAATGATGCGGAAAGGGGTAGTGACGTTGATCCACAAGAAGCACAACAAACTCTTAAAATAGCAGAAGCTAACTTGAATAAGGCCAAGGGCAAGAGACAAACAATTGAGGCAAATCTAGCTCTCCGACGAGCTAGGACACGAGTAGAGGCTATCAATACCATCTCGTAACAAGTTAGTGCAGCCAAATAATTTAAAATTGAAAAAAAAAAATAGATAGAATAGAAAAAGATAGAAAATTACAATAAGAAAGGGTGAAGAGAAAAACTTATTAGATATCGAAATCAATGGTATGGTATCTAATAAGTTCTAGCTATACCTTACCTACTATTGGATTTGAACCAATGACTCCTGCCGTATGAAAGCAATACTCTAACCACTGAGTTAAGTAGGTCATTTATCATCCTAAATAAAAAAAAAGTACCTGTCTATCAGATCAATGGATTTTGAATGTTATATTACTTATTCTAAACAATACCAACGCAATATCAATCAAAGAGATGGATCATGTAATATTCATCTTGACAAGAATTTATTTCTCGAATATGATAAAATATGTATCAAAAGCACAAGGGCTATAGCTCAGTTAGGTAGAGCACCTCGTTTACACACGCGCCAATGTTTTTTTTCATAGGAGTCCATCATGTAATTAAAAGAGTTGATCTTATTGAGAAATCGATGTCTTACTCCATAAGAGAACAATAGCCTGACAAAGGATTTAGACGTCAAATAGAATCCATAATGGATTTGAGATATTGATAAGGTGAATACTCAATCTATTCAATGCTAGGCAATGAGTCTAGGGACCTCAGAAAAATTCTCTTTTCTTCCTATCTTATGAACTTTAAGGTGTATGAAGTTTCATTTCCTATTTGATATTTTTAGTTAAGTAGGTTGATAGAGAGTCCATTTAACTTAAGTTGATTCAAGCCAGAAGCAGACCTACGTCAGGATAACCTTCTTCTTTGAAAAACTTTGGTAGTGCTCTTAGATTTTAATCTAAATAAGAAATAAGAAATCAGAGCACAGGGAGTCATTTCCTTTTTCTTTGTGTAAAGAAAAAAGATGGTAGACTAATTGATATTTCTATCAGTTAATGAAAAAGCCCAATGCAAAAAAAAATGCACGTTGGGTCTTTCAAACAATTCAAATCATTTTGATAATAATAGTTTGATCTGTTTTACCGAGAAGGTCTACGGTTCGAGTCCGTATAGCCCTAATATTACTACCGATACTACTTCGATTTCTATCTAATATCTGTCATTACAAATATATTCGATATAGTACTACTATGAGTACTATATACTATTTACGACACATAGTAGTACTATACTATATCGAAAGTAGTACTATATTGAATACTAAATACTCCATACTAGTTATACTAGTAGTATAAATTAGTATAAATATACTCTAAATTTTGTAGTATAAAGAATGAATCAATTTCTATTCGAATAGATTCATAGTGGATAATATAATCTGAATATTAGTATACTCAGATACTAGTCTCCATTTTATTCGAAATAATGGAAACCATTTTAGAATATCACTAATTTCTAAATAAGTAATTTCTTGACTTCAAGAATTTCTGATCTGTAGTGGACCTCTCAGCTTCGTAGGATTGGAGTCGAGACGAAGTTCTGACCATCCGTCAGAGAAAATCGAATCATTGGCTCTGTATCAATGGAATCTCATCATCCATACATAATGAATTGGTGTGGTATATTCAAATTAAAATAGATGAACAGTAAAAAAAACTAGTATTCTTATTGATACTAGAACTCATAGGGAAGAAAATAGATTTATGAATGAAATAAAATATGCAGTATTTACAGACAAAAGTATTCGGTTATTCGCAAAAAATCAATATACTTTTAATGTCGAATCAAGATCAACTAGGACAGAAATAAAACGTTGGGTCGAACTCTTCTTTGATGTCAAGGTAATAGCTATGAATAGTCATCGACTCCCAATAAAGGGTAGAAGAACGCGCCCTATTATGGGACATACAATGCATTACAAGCGTATGATCATTACGCTTCAACCGGGTTATTCTATTCCATCTCTTAGAACGAAAATAAATAAAAAAAAATACACTTAATAGCATAGCATGACGATACATTTATACAAAACTTCTATCCCGAGCACACGCAATGGAGCCGTAGACAGTCAAGTGAAATCTAATTCACGAAATCGTTTGATTTCTGGACAGCATCATTGTGATAAAGGCCGTAATGCTAGAGGAATCATTACCGCAGGGCATAGAGGGGGGGGTCATAAGCGTCTATACCGTAAAATTGATTTTCGACGGAATGAAAAAGACATATATGGTAGAATCATAACTATAGAATACGACCCTAATCGAAATGCACACATTTGTCTCATACACTATGGGGATGGTGAGAAAAGATATATTTTACACCCCAGAGGGGCTATAATTGGAGATACCGTTGTTTATGGTACAGAAGTTCCTATAAAAATGGGAAATGCCCTACCTTTGAGTGCGGTTTGAACTATTTATTTACGTAATTGGAAGTAACCAATTAGGTTTACGGCGAAACCTAGAAATCGATCACGGATCCAATTTGAGTACCTCTACAGGATAGACTTCAACAGAAAACTGAAGAGTAACGACAGCAAGTGATTGAGTTCGGTAGTTCCTCCTATAAAATTATTGACCCTAGAGATATAGTAATATGGAGAAGACACAATTGTTTTAAGCACCGACAGAATACGAAGCGCTCCTTGTTTCAAAGGGGGGAAGACACGGGTTATTCACATTTCATTTGATGGTCAGAGGCAAATGGAAAGCTAAGCTGTGGTAATTCTAGGGATTCTCCCGGGGAAAAATAGAACTGTCTCCTACGTTACCCGTACTATGTGTAAGTAGCAACGTAATTTAATAGAGTCATTCGGTCTGAATGCTACATGAAGAACATAAGCCAGATGAAGGAACAGAAAGACCTAGGATGTAGAAGATCATAACATGAGTGATTTGGCAGATATAGATTCCTATATTATATATCCACTCATGTGGTACGTCGTTATGTCAGATATAATAAAAATAATATAAGAATTTTAAGATATATATAAGTCCATCCATGTGTATAGATATTATTATTATAATCTACATCCAGAAAGCCGTATGCTTTGGAAGAAGCTTGTACAGTTTGGGAGGGGGTTTTGCTTGATCAAAAAGAAGAATCTACTTCAACCGATATGCCCTTAGGCACGGCCATACATAACATAGAAATAACACTTGGAAGGGGGGGGCAATTAGCTAGAGCAGCAGGTGCTGTAGCGAAACTGATTGCAAAAGAGGGGAAATCAGCAACATTAAAATTACCTTCTGGAGAGGTCCGTTTGATATCCAAAAACTGCTCAGCAACAGTCGGACAAGTAGGGAATGTTGGGGCAAACCAGAAAAGTTTGGGCAGAGCCGGAGCTAAACGTTGGCTAGGTAAGCGTCCTGTAGTAAGGGGGGTAGCTATGAACCCTGTAGACCATCCACACGGGGGTGGTGAAGGGAAGGCCCCAATTGGTAGAAAAAAACCCTCAACTCCTTGGGGTTATCCCGCACTTGGAAGAAGAACTAGAAAAAGGAATAAATATAGTGATAATTTGATTCTTCGTCGCCGTAGTAAATAGTGTAGAGTAGAGAAAATACAATTTGTTTTTTCGTCTTTACAAAAGAAAAAAAAAAACGGATTTACTAAAATCATTATATGATTTTCTTTTTTGAAAGATCATATCATTTTATTTTTAAAAATAGTTTTCGAAATTGGAGGACAAATAATTAACTATGACACGTTCACAAAAAAAAAATCCTTTTGTAGCGACTCATTTATTAAGAAAAATAAATAAGCTTAACACAAAAGGAGAAAAAGAAGTCATAATAACTTGGTCCAGAACATCAACTATTATACCTACAATGGTTGGGCATACCATTGCTATCCACAATGGTAAAGAGCATTTACCGATTTATATAACAGATCGTATGGTAGGCCATAAATTGGGAGAATTTTCATCTACTCAAAACTTCAGGAGGCATACAAAAAATGACACTAAATCTCGTCGTTGACCTTCGTTTTTCTAAGGTGAATTTATTTAATACGTATACAAACAAAATATCAGACTAGATCTCGTCACCTTCGTTTTTCTAAGGTGAATTTAATAAATAAACTTAAACTAAACCTGGGGGGGGGTTAATAAAAAAATGAAATTCAATATCTTCGTGAACCTCTTCTTTTCGCGGGGGAACTTCCATTTTCACATTTTTCAGCCAGTCACAATTGATATTTGTAAGATTTGGAATCTAGTTAGTACTAAAATTAGTCCAGTTAGTACTAAGCTGATGAATAAGATGATGACTAGCGCTCGTAGTGAGGAATTCTTGCTTATTTGGA
Organism: Trifolium pratense; assembly: GCF_020283565.1. Taxonomy (NCBI): domain Eukaryota; kingdom Viridiplantae; phylum Streptophyta; class Magnoliopsida; order Fabales; family Fabaceae; genus Trifolium; species Trifolium pratense. Next base: position 57,009 of record NC_047412.1, read on the forward strand.
AAATAGCCTCGGATTATGCACGTAGAATGAGATGAAATAGAGCTTATGCTCTAGGGTGTTTGCCATCTTATTATTTTTTTTTGAATTGCTTTATTCTGCAGCAGAAAATACTACTCACAATCATATATTTCAACCAACTAAGTTAATGAGTTATAATGAGTTATAAAGCTATATTTATATAGCTTTATAACTCATTGACTTAGTTATAAAGATATATAAATATATCTTTATATATATATATATAAAAAAGAAATAAATTAAAGTAGACAAATAAGACGTATCATTTTATATAGAGTAGTGAGGAATTATGGGACAAAAAATACATCCGCTCGGTTTCAGACTTGGTACAACTCAAAATCATGATTCTATTTGGTTTGCACAACCAAGAGATTATTCCGAGAATCTAAAAGAAGATAAAATAATACGAGATTGTATCAAGAATTATCTACAAAAAACAGTAAGAATAGCCTCTGGTGTCGAGGGAATTGGACGAATAAAGATTAAAAAAAGAATCGATGTGATTCAAATCTATGTAGGACTTTCACCAAAGTTATTCACAGAGTGGGAGCCTCGAAGAAGAATCGAAGAATTACAGACTAATGTACAAAAAAAACTTAATTGTGTGAACCGAAAAATCAAGATTGCAATTACAAGAATTCAAAATGTTTATAGAGACCCTAATATTCTTGCAGAATTTATAGCTGTACAATTAAAGAAAAGAATTTCGTTTCGTAAAGCAATCCAACAAGCTATTGAATTAGCTGAACAGGCAGGTACAAAAGGAGTTCAAGTACAAATTTCGGGACGTATCGACGGAAAAGAAATTGCACGTGTCGAATGGTTCAGAGAAGGTAGGGTTCCTCTACAAACCATTCGAGCTAAAATGGATTATTGTTCCTATCCAGTTCGAACTATTTATGGGGTATTGGGAATCAAAGTTTGGATAGTTCTAAACAACGACTAATAAAATAAAATTTTCCTTCTATATTAAGGTTCCATCTTTTGCTAAAAAAAAAATGACGAATTCTTACTACACGCTTATTCCTAAAGAAGAAATGACAAATTTTATAAGATTGAATAAAAAAATGAATTATTTTATAGTGAAGGAATTGCTATGCTTAGTGTGTGACTCGTTGGTTTTTTTGAGAGTGGTTAAATTTCTACAAAAATTCGTAGAATTTATTACTAAAGAATTAATAACCTACTCATCGCTTCCCATTATCTGGATATAAAGAACTACGTGGTGATAGAATTGAATTATAGCAACTGAAATAAAAAAGAATGTGATTATTAGTTGTAAAGCAATAAGAATATACAGATAAATGAAGGGGTGAAAGAAAGATAGAAAAAAAGATATCTTGGATATAGAATTCTACTATGTAAAGGTCTAATGGGTCATCTTATAAAAGGTAGTGTAATAAAGCATTCATATTCAAAATTCATCCATATATGGATGAATATATTCCTAGAATAAACGAATCAAGAGCCGCGAATCAATAAAACTGAGAAGGTTGATTCAACAAAAAAAGAATCAAATAAATAAGAAAATTTTTTAAAAATGAAATCTTATTAATATTAAAAAGGCTCCATTATAGAATTTAGACCTAACCATAAATCGAAAAGCGATGGGAACGACGAAACCTGTGAATACCTAAGATTATATTAAAATGAAAAATCTTACCGATTCATTAGATGGGATGGCGGAAGAAACTAAGAATTCATTTTTTTTAGGAGTTGTGGACTAACCCAACATTAAATCTTAAATTTTTAATGAGAGAGTAAATATTCGCCCGCGAAAATGTGGATTTTTTTAATTTCGAAATATGAGAAATTAGATACGGATAGCGAAAATGGTCTATAAGAATCCATATTTCGTTATATATCAAAGCAAGATATAAAAATTTCTACTAGATCCACCGTTTACTTCTTGACCTAAATCTTTCTTGGAAAAGTCGATTGTATAAGATGCCTCATCGTCTCCCGGCACTAAAAAAGGGACCTTGGGAACTCCAATTGGCATAAAAAAGAAAAAAAGAAAATGCAAGAAGATGCAGTTGTCTATCTTACTTTGCTTTGGTGTGAGAACGTTATATATTATTTTCATTATTATTTTCAATTAATTATAGGTGAAATATTTTTCAGTCGATTTATTCGCGAGGAGCCGTATGAGGTGAAAATCTCATGTACGGTTCTGTAATAGAGATGGAATTGAGAAACAACCATCAACTATAACCCCAAAAGAACCAGATTCCGTAAACACCATCGAGGAAGAATGAAAGGAAAAGCCTATCGAGGTAATAAAATTTGCTTCGGAAAATATGCTCTTCAGGCACTTGAGCCCGCTTGGATCACATCTAGACAAATAGAAGCAGGGCGACGGGCAATGTCACGAAATGTTCGCCGGGGTGGAAAAATATGGGTACGTATATTTCCAGACAAACCTGTTACAGTAAGACCTACAGAAACGCGTATGGGTTCGGGAAAAGGATCTCCCGAATATTGGGTAGCTGTCGTTAAACCCGGCAAAATACTTTATGAAATGGGAGGGGTCCCTGAAAATATAGCTAGAAAGGCTATTTCAATAGCGGCATCCAAAATGCCTATACGAACTCAATTCATTCTTTCTGAATAATCATTTAGAACGAAAGAGATCTTTAGTATGAAAAAAGTGGCAATTGTAGGTTTCTTTTTTTTTTTGAACACAGAATATTTTTTTTATTTCAACTTTTTGACTGAAAGATAAAAAAAAAAAAATGATATGATTCAACCTCAAACTTATTTAAATGTAGCCGATAATAGCGGAGCCCGCGAATTGATGTGTATTCGAATCATAGGAGCTAGTAATCGACGGTATGCTTATATTGGTGACATTGTTGTTGCTGTAATCAAAAAAGCCGTACCAAATTCATCTTTAGAAAGATCAGAAGTGATCAGAGCTGTAATTGTACGTACTTGTAAAGAACTCAAACGTAGTAATGGTATAATAATAAAGTATGATGATAATGCGGCGGTTCTCGTTGATAAAGAAGGAAATCCAAAAGGAACTCGAATTTTTTCCGCAATAGCCCGAGAATTGAGACAGTTAAATTTTACTAAAATAGTTTCATTAGCACCCGAGGTATTATAATACGAGATTGTGATATCGATATATTATTTATCACTTGAATGAATAGGAAGGAAATATATATATATTCAAAATAAAAATTCGAATTCAGAATTCTATCTATTTTTTTTTACAAATAGAATTCTGAATTCGAATTCCGTATAAGATTATCTATATAGTTTATAACAAGTTTAGCATTTAGATCGTTCATTTTTAGCCCATTCCTTTTTGATTTGGTAGTTCGACCGCGAAACTTCTTTGTTTCTGTATTTCCGGAATATGAGTGTGTGACTTGTTATAATTGATCCTATTGATAGTACAGAACATAAAATAGATACGTCATCTTCTCTTGATAGAGATGGTTTTACCCCGTCAGATATTTATTCGAGTATCTGGAGCATGGAATATAGAAAAGAAATAGATTCTTAAAGTATTAGAACTATGATAATAGGTCATTCGTTCATTTTCTTTCTATCTTTTTTTTTTTGTTTTTTAATATTCTATATTATATATTTACATTATCCTAATTAGAATAATATTTTCTATACAGACTAGAGTATTATTATATTCTCCTATTCAATATTAGATATTTTATTGAATCAAAAAATAAAAAATCAAAAAAAAAAACGCGAGCACGTTGATTATATCGAAAGTAAGGAGCAATAATCGATCATGTGTAAAGATACTATCGCTGATATACTAACCTTGATACGCAATGCTGACAGGAATGGAAAAAGAATAGTTCAACTACCACGTACTAATATTATCGAACTCATTGTGAGAATTCTTGTACAAGAGGGTCTTGTTGAAAACGTCAGAAAACATCGAGAAAGCAAAAAAGACTTTTATGTTTTAACTCTACGGTATAGAAGAAATAGGAAAAGATCGTATAAAACTTTTTTAAATTTAAAAAGGATCAGTACACCAGGTCTACGAATCTATTCTAACTATCAACAAATTCCGAGAGTTTTAGGAGGAATGGGAATTGTAATTCTTTCTACTTCTAGGGGTATAATGACAGATCGAGAGGCTAGATTAGAAAGAATCGGCGGAGAAGTTTTATGTTATATATGGTAATGATAATTTTGCCCATATTCGAATTCTATGAAAAACTTCGATACATTATTGTGAATGGAGTAGAGAAAAAACAGATTTCTAATATTACTCTCGATACATTAGTGAATGTGTGAAGAGGATTTAACTAGAATAGAAATAAAAATTCATGAAGATTTCATTTAATTAATTACTGAATCACTTCTGAGGGTATGTTCCAGGTTGCTTTAGAGAAATAGAATAAAAATGAGATTCTAGTCTATGTTTCAAAAAAAATTCGACGTACTTTATGGATACGACCGGTAAGGGAAAAAATCGAAGTATAAGTCACTTAATTTAATTAGACTATTTTGTAACTTCAACCTGTTTTTTAGGAAAAACACGTTGAAGTTAAAAATGTAAGGAAACCCTATTTTCTTCCAATATATAGATTCAGCATTAAGTTTAAATTAAGGAGTTCAAAATATGAAAGTAAGAGCCTCTGTTCGTAAAATTTGTGAAAAATGTCGATTGATCCGCAGGCGAGGTCGAATTATAGTAATTTGTTCCAATCCAAAACATAAACAAAGACAAGGATAATATTTTCACAAAAGCTTTCTATTAAAAAGAAAGTACCGAATGCAAATAAAAAAAAATGATAATAAAATTCAATTTTCTTATCTATTTTCTTAATTAAATACTAAATCATAAAAAAATTATAATTTAGATTCTATATTCCAATCTAGTCTATAGTTATAAGTATTATAATTAATATTATTGCTTACTGCTTGATATTTCAAAAATGGTATTCTATATTAATCGAATTATAGAATACAATAGCATAGAATAGAATAAGTAGTTAGAAAATAGTAAAGAATCCGTTTTTGACAGGAAATGGATATATCCATATATTTCGAACTTATATTTTTTAAAATAATAAAAAATGGCAAAATTTATACGAAAAATTGGTTCACGTAAAAACGGACGTATTGGTTCGCGCAAGCATCCTCGTAAAATACATAGGGGGGTTATTTATGTTCAAGCTAGTTTCAACAATACCATTGTGACTGTTACAGATCTACGAGGTCGGGCGATTTCTTGGTCCTCTGCCGGTTCATGTGGATTCAAAGGTTCACGAAGGAGTACACCGTTTGCCGCTCAAACCGTAGCAGGAAATGCTATTCGACCAGTAGTCGCTCAAGGCATGAAACGAGCAGAAGTCATGATAAAAGGTCCCGGTCCAGGAAGAGATGCGGCATTAAGAGCTATTTTAAGAAGTGGTATACGATTAAAGTTTCTACGGGATGTAACACCTCTGCCACATAATGGATGTAGGGCTCCTAAAAAAAGACGTATATAAAACTATAAATAAACATTCAAGAAAGATATTTCAAGAGAAATAAACAATTAAATCACGAGTTTAATAAAAATATATTACTATGATTCGAGAAAAAGTAAAAGTATCAACTCAGACACTACAGTGGAAGTGTGTTGAATCAAGGGTAGACAGTAAGCGTCTTTATTATGGACGCTTTATTCTGTCTCCACTTATGAAAGGTCAAGCAGATACAATAGGCATTGCAATGCGAAGAATTTTGCTCGGAGAAATAGAGGGAACATGTATCACACGTGCAAAATCTGAGAAAATACCACATGAATATTCTACCATAGTAGGTATTCAAGAATCAATACATGAAATTTTAATGAATTTGAAAGAAATTGTATTGAGAAGTAATCTGTATGGAACTCGAGACGCGTCCATTTGTTTCAAAGGTCCTGGATATGTAACAGCTCAAGACATTATTTTACCACCTTCGGTGGAAATCGTGGATAATACACAACATATAGCTAACCTAACAGAACCTATTAATTTGTGTATTGAATTACAAATTGAGAGGAAGCGGGGATATCGTATAAAAACAATAGACAACATTCAAGATGGAAGTTATACTATAGATGCCGTATTCATGCCTGTTAGAAATGCAAATCATAGTATTCATTCTTATGTGAACGGTAATGAAAAACAAGAGATACTCTTTCTCGAAATATGGACAAATGGAAGTTTAACCCCTAAGGAAGCACTTTATGAAGCCTCCCGGAATTTGATTGATTTGTTTATTCCTTTTTTACACGCAGAAGAAGAAAACTTGAATTTTGAAAACAATCAACACAAAGTTACTTTACCCCTTTTTACTTTTCATGATAGATTAGTTAAGGATAAACTAAGGAAAAAAAAAAAAGAAATTGGATTGAAATCCATTTTTATTGACCAATTAGAATTGCCTCCCAGGATCTATAATTGTCTTAAAAAGTCTGATATACATACATTATTGGAACTTTTGAATAAGAGTCAAGAAGACCTTATGAAAATTGAACATTTTCGCGTAGAAGATGTTCAAAATATATTAAACATTTTACAAATCGACAAGCATTTTGCATAAATTTGCAATCCACTGGATTTTTTTTTCATCTTTCATTAAAAAAAAGAAAGGTAGACATGGGTATAGGAAAATGGTTATTCCTTGCCCCCTTTATTCCACTATTTTCTATGTTAATTTCTATATTTCTATATTAAAGAAAAAAATTTGGAATAGAGAATCCATACCAAAGTTGGAATAGTGGTATCTATTTTTATCTCAAACATTGAGGTCAGTAACATTGATGAACTTGATAAGGGTGCGGAAAGAGAGGGATTCGAACCCTCGGTAAACAAAAAGCCTACATAGCAGTTCCAATGCTACGCCTTGAACCACTCGGCCATCTCTCCTACATAATGATTATGTCCCTAAACCAAGTCAATAGCGAGGCATTCTTATTCCATTTGCGTAGGCGCACTCAATTAATTTAATTGAAACTAAAAAAAAGAAAGAAATTATTTTTTTTTTTTTAAACCCTTACTTCGAGGCCTGCCGTAGGATAAAGTAATTTGATTAATAAGTCCATTTTTACGTTATCTCGTACTGTATTGTATAATTCCTTTGTTTGGGGATTCTTTTATCACGCGATAAAAAAAAATGAAATTATAGAATGGATTGCTACCCATGACTAGATCTCGGATAAATGGAAATTTTATTGATAAGACCTTTACCATTGTAGCCAACATCTTATTACGAATAATTCCGACAACTTCTGGAGAAAGGGAGGCATTCACTTATTACAGAGATGGTGCGATTTGATTCTTTTTTTTTTTACCGATCTCAGTCTTAGGAGAAAAATACATTCTTCGGAGAGAAAGCAAAAAATTTTGAAAAAAAAAACCTACGCTTGCTGAAGGTGAAATTGGGAAATAAAGTAATTAATCCCTTCTGTCGTGTATTCCCGATTAATGCAGCCTCATATGCTTCCATTTAGGTTTTTAGTATTAAGCGAAAGGTTATACCTATACCTATGGGGTTAGGTTAATCCTACTCCACTAGTACCAATAGGCCGCGTGGGGGAAGAAGCACTACGTTCAGGAATCAACAACACGAGAAAACTTTGTAAAAAAAATCCTTCCTTTCTGATCGGGATTGGGACTAACTAGAATGGTTGGGACAATAAACATCCATCTCGTTCGTATTTTGGATACCCATAGAACCATCGAAGACTGTTGAAGTGACTAATTCCGGCAAATCAAAGCGGCGTTGAGGACAAAGTCATTGTTGAAGTTACTATTTATCCAGTAATAACCTACTTGATGTTAATAAAAGATCTTTTACAGGAAGGTTGGCTAGAGATTTCGTGTAAAAACACTAGTCCCACTCAGTTGATAATGAGAATATTACAATCTTTTTTGATTTGATTCCATGGATGTTTATCATTTCATTATACACATAAAGGAGGAGCCGTATGAGATGAAAATCTCACGTACGGTTCTGGAACGGAGATTCTTTGAACCGAATGACGACCGTAACGGATGTCGGCTCAATCTGAAGGAAATTATGCGGAAGCTTTACAGAATTATTATGAGGCTATGCGACTGGAAATTGATCCCTATGATCGAAGTTATATACTTTATAACATAGGCCTTATACACACAAGTAACGGAGAACATACAAAAGCTTTGGAATACTATTTTCGGGCACTCGAACGAAATCCTTTCTTACCTCAAGCTTTTAACAATATGGCCGTGATCTGTCATTACGTGCGACTATCTCCACTATAGAAAGAAAAAAGAAAAGAAAAAAAAACTCCACTAATACTAATAAATACTAGACAAAAAAAATAGAAAAATAGGCTTTCTACATACATATATCGTTCGAAAGAACGATTTTTATGAGCAGTAGCAAAGAAATAAACTTCATAGAAGTCAAAATATGAAGTGAAGAAATCGAATATATATGCCTAGATACTTTTTTTCTATGGATAAAAAAAAGATCTAATTGATAGAGGAAGCACCGTAAAGATCAATTAACACGGTTTTTGGCCGATACAACAAGAACTGCTTACTTCTATGATGATAGATTAGGAATCTACTTATGTAATAAAGTGGATCCCCTAAGGTTTTGAGCAGCGGTGTAGTATCAGATCCCAAAGATAGTAAGTCTTTTCTTCATAAGAAAAGTCTTTCTCAAGGATTCTATAGAAATGGATATATCATATATATATAAAAGTATATATGATATATGAAATCGAGATAGTTACCTTTCATTCATAAAATTCGAATAAGAGCGTTAGTGTTAATGTCGAGGCTTTATTCTTCGGAAGGTAGGATAAAAGATAAAACTAAAAACAAAGGATTAAATAAAATGATTAATCCAAATTCAAGTTTGAAACTCATGTAATTAATATCTTTTCTTCTTGTTAACTCCAGAAAAAATGGAAGATCAAGAGAATTGACTGGTGAGCCGTATGAGTCAGGAAACTCTCAAGTACGGTTCTAAGGGAAGGAATTGACTCACCTATTCCGACCGCGGAGAACAGGCCATTCGACAGGGAGATTCTGAAATTGCAGAATCTTGGTTTGATAAAGCTTCTGAATATTGGAAACAAGCTATAGCCCTTACCCCAGGTAATTATATTGAAGCACAGAATTGGTTGAAGATCACAGGGCGTTTTGAATAAGAACACTCTGTTTATTATTTTGTTTTTTTTATTCAAATAGTAGTCTCTCTATGCTATTCTCTATCTCTATAGAGAATAGCATAGAGAGAAAAAAAAAATAATAAAATTCATCTCATCATTCGGTCGAAACTAGACAACACAATCGATATTATTAAGGATTTAGTATATCTATTTGAATTCTATTCCTTAATAATATCTTTGTTCCATCGGAACAATTAATTATTCCTATTCCAGGATACTTGGTATCTTTTTGTCAATTTATCGCGTGGGGATAAATGACAAAAAGATATTGGAATAAACTAAATAAAAATAAAAGGAGAGGAAAAAAATGAAATTCCATATCTTCGTCAACCTATTCTTTTCTAGGGGGAACTTCCATTTTCACATTTTTCAGCCAGTCACAATTGATATTTGTAAAATTTGGAATCTAGTTAGTACTAAAATTAGTCCAGTTAGTACTAAGCTTTGGAATCTAGTTAGTACTAAAATTAGTCCAGTTAGTACTAAGCTGATCAATAAGATGATGACTAGCACTCGTAGTGAGGAAGGCTTGATTATTTGGAAAATAGGCTCGGATTATGCACGTAGAATCCGATAAAATAGAGCTTATGCTCTAGGGTGGGTGGTGGGTCCCCATCTTACTATATTTCAACCAACTAAATTAATGAGTTGGTTGAAATATATATTAAAATCAAAATCAAAATAGGGATAAAAAAAGGAGCAACTTTATATGGGAGAAAACTCATGGCTACGTATAATCAAGAAAGAGGCTTCTATTTTCATTGGCCAGTGCAAGTGGCTTGCCCGAATTTCGGGTCAAAAGCTAAAACTGGTTGTCTATCAGCTATATACTATCTCATATAAAATAGTATTAGAAATAGTTAAAAACCCCCAACTAGTGGTCTTTTGTGGTCTGTTGAACTTGGCAATAACAATAACAACGTGGATACTAGTTAATACTTCTGACCTGAATCGAGCATTCCTCTTTGCTCGATTACGGGTCAGCATAAAATTAGCTAGATTCATACTGGCGAAGACTTCTGACCCGACTCGAGCATTAGGTGGTTGGATTTACTCGACCGGCCCTTTCTATGAATACATAAAGTTGCCGGACGGTCGAACATTCGTAAATTACAGGAATCCTTCCCTAGAAATGATGATGTCCATAGGCAGTTATGTAATCAGTCGGATTTTGGTACGGATTTGGACATCTATCGAAAGGGACCCGGATCGTCTCAAGCTATTCATTATTCTTCTGTTTCTATATATTCTATTTATATTAGGATATTGTGTATATAGATAAAACAGAATTCTCGGTCTTTGTTCATAGTCTATGAAATAGCCATATGGCTATTTCATAGACGTAGTTAGGTAAAATTTCATCTTATTTTGTTAAAGTAATAAAGAACAGAAATTCCATTCTTGCTAAATCTCTTCATGTGATTCGATGAAGAATGAGAGCAAATCATGAGATATTTTCTAGAAAATAGATAGATATAGAATGAAGAACGAAAAACTTTTACTTTTAGTAATCCGTTTCCTTTTACTCGTTATTTGGTACCTAATTCGTTTCTTTTTCGATTTGATGATTTTAGAAAAATCATCCAATAGTTGATAAGATTAGGTGAAAATAATGAATAGATGGATCTACCTATTCATTATTTCCACCTTATTTTTTATACTCTATTTTCTTTTTGAATAATTCAAATGGGTTGCCCGGGATTCGAACCCGGAACTAGTCGGATGGAGTAGAAAATGCATTGTTTAATCAAATAAAACAATAAAAAATCCCTCCCCAAGCCGTGTTTCATTGCACACGGCTTTCCCTATGTATACATCTAAACCTGAGTAACTTCTCCAGAAGAGGAAAGTAATAAGATAAAAATAGAAAAATACTAAGAATAATCAAAAGATTTATTATCATAGACATGTTTCTTGTAGAAATAGAGGGCAAAATAAATCCCGTTATTTCGTTCTACATTCCTTATCTTTAATAAAATCTTTATTATTTTTAGATTTCCTTTTGATTCGTAATAAATCTTATTCATTTTTTTCTTTGATTATAGATTTATTATATTATTATATTCTATACTTACTTATTCCGTATACTCCATATATAATGCGTAGATCTATATTTATATATTCATATCTCTTCTACTGCGTATAATTTTATAGCTATACGTAGTATAATTTTTAAAATAGACTTAGTATAAGTCTATATGAATTCTAGTGATTATAGACTATCTTTATTCCAATATAAGAAAAAAATCAAAATTTTAATATTAATAAAAATACCAATCAACAAAAAATAACAGGTAATATGAAATTGAGGTACCCCATTTTATGATAAACTTACCGTCCCTTTTTGTTCCTTTAGTGGGCCTAGTATTTCCGGCAGTTGCAATGGCTTCTTTATTTCTTCATGTTCAAAAAAACAAGATTTTTTAGATACGGGCGGTAGGTACAAGTCTCATATATATATATTTTTTTATAAAGTTAAATTTATTTGGATTTGTTATTTTGTTCCATTTTTTAAGAATAATTCTCTTAAATTAAAAAACAAAAGTAGTCGTATTAATATTATATAAGCCTAATATAGGATTAAGGCGGGGTTAATATAACAACAAAAATATTAATATACCAATCAACAAAAAATAACAGGTAATACGAAATTGAGGTACCCATTTTATGATAAACGTTTATGTGTTTTTAGTGGGCCTTGTATTAATTGTAATGTCTGCTTTATTGGTTCATGTTCCAAAATTAATTAGTTGGGGATCAGAAAAACATGGTTGTCGTTCACAAGACGCATGGCTTGACATTGTACCGGGGTCCAAAAAAACAATCAATTTCTTCTGGGCTTCTTTCACTCTTTTAGGTTCATTAGGGGTGTTATATATTTCCGTTTCCAGTTATTATGGTAGGCATTTTTTCTCTTTCATTTCGTCCGAATTTGTAGTTCCTTTTTTGCCACAAGGGGTCACGCTTACTTTCTATGGAATCGCGGGTCTCTTTCTAAGTTTACATTGGTGGCTTCTTTTTTTTTGGGATGTGGGAAGTGGCTATAATTTTTTCGATAAAAAAAATCGAATGGTTTGTTTTTTTCGTTACGGATTTCCCGGAACATATCGTCGTATTTTTCTCCGAGTTCGTATGGAAGATATTCAGTCCCTCGTACTACAAGCTAACCCTAATCCAGAACCTAGTAGTGGTGTCCTTTATATACAAACCAGAGAACAGGGGACCATTCCCTTGACTCCTGTTGATAATTATTATGATAGGACTCCACGCAACGTTATACAAAAAGCTTGGGACTTGTCCAGATTCTTGAGTATACCAATGGAAATCGTCCCATATTCTTGAGTCTACCAATGCAAATCGTTGTATGAAAAAAATTTCGAAAAATAAATGCTTTAAGAAAGCATTTATTTTTCTATTTCATTTTTAATTAATAGCTTTTGAAAGACGATTTTTTTTCTTCATTCAAATTGGCTGTGGATTATTTTTTCTTATTTGATTTCTATATTATTTTGTATTCTTTTTTTCCAAATTAAAAGAAAAAAAACTTCCAAATGATAAATAAAAAAGGAAAAATAGATTCTCAATTTATATGAAAAATAAAGAAAAAAAAACTTCCAAATGATAAATAAAAAAGGAAAAATAGATTCTCAATTTATATGAAAAATTCGAAATGGATATATTTATAGGCTATATTATTACTTCTAAGTACTTGTAATAGAACTTATGCTTGATAGAAAGATTATAATTATATATAGTTGACAAATGAGATGAAACTGAGACGAAAAATGGCAAAAAAGAAAGCATTCATTCCCCTTCTATGTCTTACATCTATAGTCTTTTTGCCCTGGTGCATCTCTTTTACATTTAAGAAAAGTCTGGAATCTTGGATTCCTAATTGGTGGAATACGAAAGAATCCGAAATTTTCTTGAATATTATTCAAGAAAAAAGTTTTTTAAAGAAATTCATAGAGTTCGAGGAACTGTTCCTCTTGGATGAAATGCTAAAGGAATACCCAGAAACACGTTTACAAAACCTTCGTATCGAAATCTACAAAGAAATCATCCAATTGATCGAGACGAACAACCAAGATCGTATCCATACGATTTTGTATTTCTGTACAAATATAATAGGTTTCCTTATTCTAAGTGGTTATTCTATTAGGGGTAATCAAGAACTCATTATTCTTAACGCTTGGGTTCAAGAATTTCTATATAACTTAAGTGACACAATAAAAGCTTTTTCGATTCTTTTATTAACTGATTTTTGTATAGGATTCCATTCGACTCATGGTTGGGAACTAATGGTTGGGTCTGTCTATAAAGATTTTGGATTTACTCAGAATGATCAAATTATATCTGGTCTTGTTTCCACTTTTCCGGTCATTTTAGATACAATTTTTAAATACTGGATTTTCCGTTATTTAAATCGTGTATCTCCGTCGCTTGTAGTTATTTATCATTCAATGAATGACTGAAAAACTGATCCACGGATCCTATTCTAAAATTTTAGAAAATTTGTTTTTTTGTATATAAAAGCTAAACATTCAAAATGGAACTTATTCTTTTTCGTTCTACTCGTATTCTTCCTATATTCTAGGAAAATAAATAGCAGAATCATGGATAGGGAACTGTGCCAGTAACCTACCTAATCTTATTGTAGAAATTTTCAGGATCAATGATTGGACCATGCAAACTAAAAATGCTTTTTCTTGGATAAAGGAAGAGATTACTCGATCCATTTCCGTATTGCTCATGATATATATAATAACTCGAGCCCCCATTTCAAATGCATATCCCGTTTTTGCGCAACAAGGTTATGAAAATCCGCGAGAAGCTACCGGCCGGATTGTATGTGCTAATTGCCATTTAGCTAATAAGCCGGTAGATATTGAGGTTCCACAAGCGGTACTTCCCGATACTGTATTTGAAGCTGTTGTTCAAATTCCTTATGATATGCAAGTGAAACAAGTTCTTGCTAATGGTAAAAAAGGGGCTTTGAATGTGGGGGCCGTTCTTATTTTACCAGAAGGTTTTGAATTGGCCCCTCCTGATCGTATTTCGCCAGAGATTAAAGAAAAGATAGGTAATTTGTCTTTTCAAAGCTACCGTCCCACAAAAAAAAATATTATTGTGGTAGGCCCCGTTCCCGGGAAGAAATATAGTGAAATTACCTTTCCTATTCTTTCTCCAGATCCCGCTACTAAGAGAGATGTTCACTTCTTAAAATATCCTATATACGTAGGCGGGAACAGAGGAAGGGGTCAGATTTATCCTGACGGGAGCAAGAGTAATAATAATGTTTATAATGCTACAGCAACTGGTATAGTAAACAAAATTATACGAAAAGAAAAGGGTGGATACGAAATAACGATAGTGGCTCCATCAGATGGACGTGAAGTGATTGATATTATACCGCCAGGACCAGAACTTCTTGTTTCAGAAGGTGAATCTATCAAACTTGATCAACCATTAACGAGTAATCCTAATGTGGGTGGATTTGGTCAGGGGGATACAGAAATAGTGCTTCAAGACCCGTTACGTGTCCAAGGTCTCTTGTTCTTCTTGGCATCTATTATTTTGGCACAAATCTTTTTGGTTCTTAAAAAGAAACAATTTGAGAAGGTTCAATTGTCTGAAATGAATTTTTAGGTATCTGGATTTATCAACATATTAAGCTAGTAAAAAGAACTCCATTTTTTTTGATAAATTATGTAAAGACCTTCGGTTCTTTCTAGTTTTTTTCGACTATATTTAGAAAATTCCTTGTACCGTAGAATTAGTCATAGTATGTATATTGTGAAGAGGACTATTTTACTTTGGTTCTTGGCTTTTTTTTTCAACTCCACAATTAATTCGAACCGTATGATTATGTCGCTGTTTTCACATTTCAATGTCCTAGAATAGAAATATATGAATCCTTTTCTATTGTATATAGAATGAAATTCGACTCGATACTAAACCTAAAAAAATAGGCTAGGTTTTAAAAAAATAGGCTAGGTTTAAAGTAGAAATAGAAATGGGGAAAACGGGATTCTAGGATGGATAGTGTGTCTTTTCCTAGAGTCCCTGTTTATACGTAGTGAAGTAATGGACAAACAAAAAAGAGCGGAAATTTGATTCACCAAATACAACTTCCTTAATCCTTAAATTAACTTAAAAAAAATGAATAATGATTCTATATTATATTATTTTAGACTAAAATAGATTTAGAGTAAGATTCCATTAGTATTCTATGAATATAGTGTCAAAAAGGTTCGGTTCTACAGAAAAAAATAGATTCAAATTCAAAATTCTTACAAAATAGAATTCTTAGAATACTCTATTCTATTATAGCGCCACTCAGAAGAAGTAAATCAAGTGATTTCTTCTTTCTTTTACTTTTCTTTCTAAAAGAAAAAGTATCGACAGATATTATCCAGAAAAAAATGTTTTGAACCCATTAATGAAGTTCATTTTTTAAAAACATCCTAAAAAATGGAAATGGAGTTTTTTGAACCATACCATAAAATTATCTATTGAGTCACTTAGAAAAATCAATATTCTGATTATGGAGAACTCAACGGGACCCTCTCGAATTCATCAAAGAAAGAGTGGATCCCTGTTGAGTTCGTATGCTTTCATTTCGAAAACAAAATTCATCCCATTACTACAGGGATGATCCCAATCCGGAATATGAACCATAAAAGAAAATACCAACTAAACCAATTACGACAATATAGATTTCTAATCCAATAATTTTCTGTGATGGAACAAAAGATTTCTAATTTCTACTTCGAATAATTTTTTTTTTTCCAAGGTAATCTTCTTATGTTGCCTTGACCGTGAACGGTCCATTATTCTTTTGAATCCGGTACCAACGGGTATCATTCCCCCTAAAACAACATTTTCTTTAAGACCTTTCAACCAATCGATACGACCCCGAAGAGCGGCTTTTGCTAAAACTCTAGCAGTTTCTTGAAAACTCGCTTCGGATATGAAACTTTGAGTATTCAGAGATGTTTTTGTTATTCCCAATAATAAAGCTCGGTAACAAATAGCTTCTTCCAAGGCACGTCCCGTTCGTTCTGCTCGCAATAATCCAATTAGTTCGCCAGGTAAAAATACATTAGACATTCCATCTTCTGAAACCAAGACTTTGGATGTTATTTGACGCACAATAATTTCGATATGTCTATTATGGATGTGTACTCCCTGGGATCGATAAACCTTTTGGATTTTATTAACCAAAGAAATACGACTTTGCGCTATAGTTAGTTCAGCACCAATCAAGAATCCCCAAGGAGTGCCGAGAATTCTTGTTATACACTTGTTCCAAGCATCAATTCTTTTTTCTAGATTCATCGATATTGAATCAATCGAACGTATTTCGAATATCTGTTCCACTTTTGGAAGACCTTGTGTTATATCACTGGATCTCGATTTTTCATATAGGAATGTAACTAAAATATCTCCTTGAAAAAGGATCTCCCCATAATGGCCGTGAATGGTTGCTCCTGGAGTCGCCAAATAGGGGTTAGCCGCTCTTATTATTACAGAATCCATTTGAACGGTTAGAACTTGACCCGATTTTAGTTTTAGGTGGGGTCCGTTTTTCATTTGAGCTATACATATATTTTCACAAATAAATTGTCCAAGACTAATTATTGTAACCGTTTTTTCAGAATAATAATTCTGGAGAAAATACCAACTCAAATGGAATGGATTCAAAACGATATTACTGTATAGATCCGGTTTAAAAATTTGATCATTTTCGTCCATAAAATAATATTTAATTACTTGCAAAATTTCCGTCAATTTGTCAAGTTGCAAATTTTTAATTATTGAGATCTGATTATAAGTTTTGAAACGGTAAAGTGAATCCAAATTTGCAACTTGAAGGGCTATTCCTAAAGGGCCTAACGAATTCTTATTATTAATTGGAATTCTAGGATCTTTTTTTATCCCACTGTGATATTTTACATTGTTGAATGATCCCATTTGAAAACAATTAGATGATGACAAAATTATCCAAGATCGGGATTCCTTATTTCTGTTCAACAACATACGAATAGTTCCGTGATTTTGGCTAATTGATTGTTGAATTTTTGCCTTGGAATGAATAGAAAAAAATGGATTGATATTGATCCGATCCAATTCATTATCCGCGATCAATCCTAAACCAGATGGGTCATTTCTTTTTCGCATATATGAAGTATTCGATTTCACTAAGTCAATTCTTAGAAAATACTCAACCAAACCATTTGTACATACTTCAACAAAGGAAGCGGGGGCCTCTTCAATAGAAGAACTTTTTTTGCCTTGATCCCAATTCAAGACTAAACAAGTCCGAACTAATTGAATCCCTGTGTCGGAAATTCCCTGAATGGATTTTTCATTTCCAAAAAGAATATAATTGACAACTTTTAGTTCTAGATTATCCCTTTCCTGAAATAGATCTTGGGGAAAAAGTTTTACAAAATGGATACTGTCCGGTATTTCATATAAAATTACAGGTCGAACCAAAACTAAATACTTTTTCTTGGTAGTTGGGATCCATTGGACATAGATCCAATTGTTAATTTTTTTTGACTCCTTCCTTTTTTTTTTTACTGTTCCGGGTGGTATCAAGATCGCACTGTCTCGGGATATCGTATCCCCCTTTCCGGGAAAATGGATATTTCCAGAAAAAATTTTTAATTCTATTTTTTTTTTTTTCTTTTCTAATCGGAGCAATCCGCCTACTCGACTTCTTATATTGAAAGTGATTGGTGTTCCTATTCCAACGAGACTATTATTCCGTACCATTATGGAAGAAGATTCGGGTAAAATATGCACTTCTTCGGGAATAAAAAAAATTTGATCTACTTTTATTTGGTATTTTGGATTTAATTCTTTGATTCCTCGATACTCAATGAAATCTTCTTTTTCAAAAATGGAATCTTCTTTTTCAAAAATGGAATCTTCTTTTTCAAAAATGGAATCTTCTTTTTCAAAAATGGAATGAATTCCTATTCCTATAGTTGTTCTATATTTAGTAATTCCCGAACTCTGTCTTCTGTATTGAGGATCATCAAAATAAGCAAAAATACTATTGCTATGAAAAATACCATTGATAGGTATTTCAACGGAGACACCGTAAGGGGGCATTAGTTCGTTCTTTCGTTCTTGAATCGATTGGAATGAAAATGGAATAAGAAATCTATTTCTTCGCCTTTTCGCCAAAAAATTAAAAGTATCGTGAAAAATAGCAGGATACATAAAATGAGAATGATCTGTACATATGGTTTGATTAAATATGGAATAATTGCTAATCCCCGTTTCTTTTGTAGCAAAAGTCTTGAAACTAAAAAATGGATGTTTTACGTGATCATCACTTACAAAAAGAGGAGAGGTATTTCTTTTTCCATTAGAAAGAGAATCAAGGTGAATTTGATCTTGATCCTTGCGAAGTAAAAAATGGATTGTATCAGACCTGCACGACTTTCCTGATAATATCCATAAATGACTTGTTTTTGGTAAGATATGTACATTACTATACATAAATTCGGATGCATGATAGACATCGGTACTCCAATGCATTTCCCCTTCTGAGTCAGAATAAATATGTTTTTGAACCCTTTCTTTCAAATTAAAAGTATATGTTCCCGCGCGGATCTCGGCAATCACCTGTTCTGATTTTACATATTGATCGTTTTGAACTAATAGAAAACTTTTTGGTGGAACAATCACGTTATGTATAATATCGTGACTTTCGATAGTTACATACAACTCTATATTACATAGAAAAGCAGGATATCCATGACGTGTACGTGTAGGGTGAACTAAATCCTCGTTAAATTTTATTTTTCCGTTCGAGGGGGCTCGCACATATTCTGCAGTACCCCCTGTGAATACTCCACCAGTATGAAACGTTCTTAATGTTAGTTGAGTTCCCGGTTCTCCAATAGATTGACCAGCAATAATACCTACAGCTTCTCCCAATTCTACCAGGTCCCCATGAATGGGACTCCGCCCATAACACAATCGGCAAATCCAAGAGGTATTCCTACAGGTAAAGGGGGTTCGAACAAATACAGGTTGTGTTTGAAAAGTTATGAATCGATTGATAAGTCCAATTCCAATATCTTGATTTCTAACGACAATGCACCGTGAACCTATATATATATCGTCTGCTACTACACGACCAATTAATGTTTGTATCAAAATTCTTTCTGTCATCATTCCATTTCGGGTATTTACAGAAATCCCGCGGATGGTACCGCAATCTGTTCGACGTACAACAATGTGTTGAACCACTTCAACAAGTCGACGTGTAAGATATCCAGCATCCGATGTTCGTACAGCAGTATCTACAACCCCTTTACGGGCTCCGTAGCAGGAAATTATATATTCTGTTAAAGACAGTCCTTCACGTAAATTGCTTTGAATGGGTAAATCAATCATTTGTCCTTGTGGATCTGACATTAATCCTCTCATTCCGACTAATTGGTGCACTTGAGACGCATTTCCTCTAGCTCCCGAAAAAGACATTATATGAACTGGATTAAAGGGGTCAGTCATCCTAAAATTAGGATTCATTTCTTGTCGCAAATATTCGCTTGTAGCATACCATATTTCAATGGATTGGCGTAATTTTTCTACCGCATGTACATTTCCATAATAATTATGTTTTTCCAAAATGGAACTTTGTTGTTCCGCATCTTGAGCTAGCCATCCTTTAGAAGGTATTGTTAAAAGATCATCAATTCCTAATGAAATAGATGTAGCAGTAGCTTGACGGAATCCTAGAGTCTTTACTTGATCCAGGATGTGTGATGTATATGCCATTCCGAAATGATCTATTAATCTGCTAATAAGTCGTTTAATTGCAGTTCCACCTATCACGTTATTGTGAAAGACTAGATTGGCCCGTTCTTCCATAAGTACCTCCATATTCCACTCAGTGGGATTCAGTTCAACAGTGGATTTGAGTCAATGATTGGAAAACTCCCTTTTCTTTATGTTTGTGAGTAGTATTTTCTACTGCAGAATAAAGCAATTCAAAAAAAAAGAATAAGATGTCCTAGAGCATAAGCTCTATTTCATCTTATTCTTCTTACACGATTAGATAAAAGAGTCGTACCAATCAAGAATTCTTTCCTACGAACTATATTCGTAATCTTAGTACCTTATATATATTAAGGATAAGGAATTAACCATCCATATATAAGAAATTAAGGAATAGAATTCAAATAGATATACTAAATCCTTATGGATTCGATTGTATTGTCTATTTTCAAACTAATGAGCTGGTTAAGCTGCGTTCAACTCCGCTAAATGTTATCTTTTTTCTTTTTTCTGTCTATTTCCCCCGTTTTTTTTCTCGGGTTTCCCTTTCTCCGCTTTTTTTCCTTTTTTTTTGTTTCTTCTATTGTGTTTTTTTTTTTTTCGTTGCCTTCGGCCCTGATTTGGTCCACTTTTTTTTTTAGAATCACCAAAACAACCAATACGCAAAAACAAAAAGAAAAGGCCAAGCGAGGATTTTTAGACGCGTTTGTCAACGCGGTTTTCCAAAGTTCCGTTAGAACTGAACGTATTCCGTTTAATAGGAATACTACTAGTTCTTCTACGTTCATATTTTTCCTCAAATAATTAAATAGCAATAAATAATTTCTAAAAAAGTGTTTGATACAGAAGGAAGTTGGTCGGTTAATTTAATTATTCACGTAGAAACTTTAATTATTCACGTAGAAAAAGAATAAGATGTCCTAGAGCATAAGCTCTATTTCATCTTATTCTTCTTACACGATTAGATAAAAGAGTCGTACCAATCAAGAATTCTTTCCTACGAACTATATTCGTAATCTTAGTACCTTATATATATTAAGGATAAGGAATTAACCATCCATATATAAGAAATTAAGGAATAGAATTCAAATAGATATACTAAATCCTTATGGATTCGATTGTATTGTCTATTTTCAAACTAATGAGCTGGTTAAGCTGCGTTCAACTCCGCTAAATGTTATCTTTTTTCTTTTTTCTGTCTATTTCCCCCGTTTTTTTTCTCGGGTTTCCCTTTCTCCGCTTTTTTTCCTTTTTTTTTGTTTCTTCTATTGTGTTTTTTTTTTTTTCGTTGCCTTCGGCCCTGATTTGGTCCACTTTTTTTTTTAGAATCACCAAAACAACCAATACGCAAAAACAAAAAGAAAAGGCCAAGCGAGGATTTTTAGACGCGTTTGTCAACGCGGTTTTCCAAAGTTCCGTTAGAACTGAACGTATTCCGTTTAATAGGAATACTACTAGTTCTTCTACGTTCATATTTTTCCTCAAATAATTAAATAGCAATAAATAATTTCTAAAAAAGTGTTTGATACAGAAGGAAGTTGGTCGGTTAATTTAATTATTCACGTAGAAACTTTAATTATTCACGTAGAAAAAGAATAAGATGTCCTAGAGCATAAGCTCTATTTCATCTTATTCTTCTTACACGATTAGATAAAAGAGTCGTACCAATCAAGAATTCTTTCCTACGAACTATATTCGTAATCTTAGTACCTTATATATATTAAGGATAAGGAATTAACCATCCATATATAAGAAATTAAGGAATAGAATTCAAATAGATATACTAAATCCTTATGGATTCGATTGTATTGTCTATTTTCAAACTAATGAGCTGGTTAAGCTGCGTTCAACTCCGCTAAATGTTATCTTTTTTCTTTTTTCTGTCTATTTCCCCCGTTTTTTTTCTCGGGTTTCCCTTATCTCCTCTTTTTTTCCTTTTTTTTTGTTTCTTCTATTGTGTTTTTTGTTTTTTCGTTGCCTTCGGCCCTGATTTGGTCCACTTTTTTTTTTAGAATCACCCAAAAAACCAATACGCAAAAACAAAAAGAAAAGGCCAAGCGAGGATTTTTAGACGGGTTTCTCAACGCGTTTTCCCACAGTTTCGTTAGAACAGAACCGATTCCGTTTAATAGGACTGCTACAATTTCTTCAATGTTCATTTTTTTCCTCTTTTGGATTTTTTTAGAAAAAAAGAGACCAAGTCTCCTGAAATAGCAATAAATAATTTCTAAAAAAGTGTTTGATACGGAAGGAAGTTGGTCGGTTAATTTTATTATTCACGTAGAAAATGGAAAAGATGCTCGTTGACCTGAATTTACACCAGTATCATAAATTTACCTAGCTTGGATACCAACACTAACCATCTATCTGATTAGATACCATATGAATCGACTCGAGAAAAACCTTGTATAGCTTCTTCGATTTCTCGATAAAAAGAAATATGACCAACAGTGGTTCGAATGTATATACAACGAATTTCTTTTTTTATACTTCTTATTACTAAATAATGTTCATAAATCTCATAATAGGTACCAAAAGATTCATAGTGAACTTCAATAGGAACTTCTCTCGAAGACATAATGCGTTGATCTATTGGCCATCGGAGCCAAAAAGGACTATCGAAATTGATTTTTTTCTGCCGATAAGCCCCAATTGCATCATAGGAATTGCAAAAAAAGGGTTCTTTTTTTTTCATATACTTAGAGTTATTTTTGCTCATTTTTTCATTTTTAGAATTCCTGCAATTAAACGGATTATACCTGGTTGCACCAATACCTCGACGATTTCCGCTAGTTAATACGTAAAGTCCAATAAGCATATCTTGAGTTGGTACGGAAATGGGATCTCCCATAGCCGGAGACAAGAGGTTCGTATCAGAAAACATAAGTAAATGAGCTTCTGCTTGAGCCTCCAAAGATAAGGGCACATGAACAGCCATTTGATCTCCATCAAAGTCTGCATTGAATCCCTTACACACTAATGGATGTAAACAAATAGCACGTCCTTCTACTAAAATGGGTTGAAATGCCTGTATGCCCAATCTATGCAAAGTAGGCGCTCTATTTAGCAATACCGGATGCCCCCGCATAACTTCTTCAAGTATTTCCCATACAATCGGTTCTTTTTCCCGGATTTTACTCTTAGCAACTGCCATGTTCGAAGCAAAATGTTTTCGAATTAAACCACGAATTAGAAATGTCTGAAATAGCTTTATTGCCATTTCGCGGGGCAATCCACATTGATGTAATGAAAGTGATGGACCTACAACAATAACGGAACGCCCCGAATAATCAACCCGTTTTCCAAGCAGAGTTGCTCGAAATCTTCCCTCTTTGCCCTCAATTAGATCTGAAAATGATTTGTAAACTTTATTCTGACCGTCCCTCATTGGTTGTCCGTGGAGTCCATTATCAAGAAGTGTATCCACGGCTTCTTGTACCAAATTTTCTTGAGACATTACGAATTCCCCTGGTGTAGATCTACTTATTGTTAATAGATCAATAAGAGTATTGTTCCGATAGATAACTCTTCTATAGAGTTCATTAATATCCGAACTCATTAGTTTACCCCCATCTATTTGAATAATTGGTCTCAATTCAGGAGGAAGAACTGGTAAGAGACATAAAACCATCCATTCTGGTTGTATATTTGTTTGGATAAAATGCTTAGCTAATTCCATACGTCGAACCAAAAAATTCTTTCTTCTGCCAACTTTTCGATCTTCCCATTCATTTTCATTGTCAGTGGATCCCTCTTCTCCTAATTCTTTCCATTCTACCAAGGAAGAATCCATAATAATTCTTAAATCCAGATCAACTAATTGTTCTCGTATAGCACCTGCTCCATTAGAAATTTCTCTAGTTCGAAATGTATCGAAACCTTGAGTAGCAAAAAAGGGTGGGATACTATATTTCCAGGATTGGATTTCATATTCGAATGAACCTCGTAATCGTAAGAAAGTTGGTTTTTTAACTACAGGCCTAGCAAACGATAAATTTGGATAGGATCCAATTAAGATGGATCGCCCCCTTTGAAAATCGGACATGAGGGTTTCCTCTCATCCGGCTAAAGTATTTATACACAATAAAGAAGATTAAGGGGTTTCCGCTTTCAAATTTTGGAAAACCTCTAATCTAAAATAAAAAAGGTTTGTTTACTCTTTACTCAAGTTATCAATAAAGACAAAGCAACATTTCATTGATACATTCTTCTTTACTTTACTGAATTTTTTATCCAATTCGAAATTACGACAGAAATGAAATGTAAAATTCTTGAGTAGTCTACCTCCCTTCGAACGAGAAATCCTCTAAAAAATGATTAATAAAAAAAGGAATATCCTCGAATTCATAAGAGATTTCTTTGTCTATATATCATACCATTTGATCTTTTAGGTCAAGACGTTACCTCGACGGTTATGCCACGATGTCTTTAAGCCTATATGCGATAGATAGACTTCTGCAATCATGATATATTTTATTCTTTGAACATAATTATAGTTATAGTTCTTAAAAAAAAGAGATGGAATAATGAATTCCCCCCCAAAAAAAGTCTTTTTTTTCACAAGGTACGCACAGTTATAAATAAATTTTTATTTGTTACTGAATTGACCATAGACCAATTCCCTTATTGATTGGGGAGTATTCAATACACCCATGAATTCTGAGCTTCATGTTACTCATCCCAAGAGACATGCCAGATACAGGACATCCCAATTTAATTGAATGGAATGACAGTTTCTCATTCGAAATCTGTACAATAATAATTTTTATCAAATCACACATCGCAGTATACTAGACCTTCTAATTCTTTAAGAGGTTTATCTAAAAGGGTCGCGATATAACTAGGAAGACGTTTCAAATACCACACATGAGTTACTGGACATGCTAATTTTATATACCCCATTTGATATCTACGTATCCGAGAATTAACAAATTCTACTCCGCATTGTTCACAAAATTTTGGTTGGTCTTTTTTATCTCCGATTACTTGATAATTTCCACAAGCACAAATCCCACTTTTTATAGGCCCAAAAATTCTTTCACAAAATAATCCATCTTTTTCAGGCTTATTGGTTTTGTAATGAAGAGTATAGGGTTTTGTTACCTCCCCAACAATTTCTCCATTAGGTAGGATTTTTTTTGCCCAAGCACTTATTTGTTCAGGAGAAACTGATCCAATTCGAAGGTGTTGATGTTTATACTGATCAATCATAGAATTCCATTTCTTTCTGATTCAGTCCAATTAAACTTCCTTCCTTTGCATCTGGAAGTCTTTCTCAGATACAAGGAAATGATTCAGTTCCAGAGCCAAAGATCGTAGTTCTCGAACGAGCAATCGAAAAGATTCTGGAGCATCCACAGGTTTAGGTATTGTTCCTCCAATAATCGTAGTTTCGAGTACTTCTTGACGAGCTTTAATATGATCGGATTTATAAGTCAGCATCTCTTGTAAAATATGAGCAACACCGAATCCCTCGAGGGCCCAAAC
>NC_047412.1:85000-92500 GCF_020283565.1 Trifolium pratense
CCTCCCCAATCTGATATTATTGTCCCACTATAGACTGAAATTCCGTTATGGTCCAATTCTGAACGATAATAGATACCAGGGCTTTGCAATATTTGATTGATTACAACCCTGTATATTCCATTTACTATAGAAGTTCCCAAGGAATTCATTATAGGAATGTTTCCAAGAAAAATAATTTGTTCTCGGATAGTCCTACTGTTTTTCCAAATTAATTCCGCGGATATATAGAATTCAGAGGAATATGTAAGTGATTTATATACAGCATCTTTTTCTTTTATCGAGGGTTCCACCAATTGATATGTTTCCACAAATAAATGAAAAAAAATTTCTTGATCCATATCCTCCATTTTTGGAAACTTCAAAAGTTCTTCTGTTAAGCCCCGATCAATGAATCTACAAAATGCTTCAAATTGTATTTGATTCAATCCGGGTAGTGTAGACATTCCTTCATTCCCAATGCCATGCATTTTGAATTTCCCCTTTTATTTTCTAGAAAATATCTCATGATTTGTTCTCATTCTTCATCGAATCACATGAAGAGATTTAGCAATAATGGAATTTCTGTTCTTTATTACTTTACAAAATAACATAAAATTTTACCTAACTACGTCTATGAAATAGCCATATGGCTATTTCATAGACTATGAACAAAGACCGAGAATTCTGTTTTATCTATATACACAATATAATATCCACAATAATATAAATAGAATATATAGAAACAGAAGAATAATGAATACCTTGAGATGATCTACGTCGATTCCAATAGATGCTAAAATCCGTACCAAAATCCGACTGATTACATAACTGACTGTGGTCATTAGAATGGCCATCATCATTTCTAGGGAAGGATTCCTGTAAATTAGGAATGTTCGACCGTCCGGCAACTTTATGTATTCATAGAAAGGGCCGGTCGAGTAAATCCAACCACCTAATGCTCGAGTCAGGTCAGAAGCCAGTATGAATCTAGCTAATTTTATGCTGACCCGTAATCGAGCAAAGAGGAATGCTCGATTCAGGTCAGAAGTATTAACTAGTATCCACGTTGTTATTCTTATTGCCAAGTTCAACAGACCACAAAAGACCACTAGTTGGGGGTTTTTAACTATTTCTAATACTATTTTATATGAGATAGTATATAGCTGATAGACAACCAGTTTTAGCTTTTGACCCGAAATTCGGGCAAGCCACTTGCACTGGCCAATGAAAATAGAAGCCTCTTTCTTGATTATCTGGATCCATGAGTTTTTTTGCATATAAAGTAGCTCCTTTTTTTATCTCTATTTTGATTTTGATTTTAATATATATTTCAACCAACTCATTAATTTAGTTGGTTGAAATATAGTAAGATGGGGACCCACCACCCACCCTAACCCCCCTAAATGATATAGAACGAGATGAGTCAAAAATATAGGAACTAGAGTGGTTTATTTCTTGCCTATCTAAAAAGTTCTTCGGTAGCTGGTTTCTCCTATCATTGTTTTAGTCCTCCCATTCGGTCTTTTAAGCGGGTTAAGATCAATCCTAACCTTTCGAAAAAGAAACGAATTAGGTACCAAATAACGAGTAAAAGGAAACGGATTATGAACATTAAAAGTTTTTCTCGGTCCATTCTATATATATCTATTTTCTAGAAAATATCTCATGATTTGCTCTCATTCTTCATCGAATCACATGAAGAGATTTAGCAATAATGGAATTTCTGTTCTTTAATTACTTTAAACAAAATAACATGAAATTTTACCTAACTACGTCTATGAAATAGCCATATCGCTATTTCATAGACTATGAACAAAGACCGAGAATTCTGTTTTATCTATATACACAATATCCTAATATAAATAGAATATATAGAAACAGAATGACTAGCTCGAGATGTTCCATCTCGGCGCCGATAGATGAAAAAATCCCTATTAACCTCCCCCTTAACTTGTCAACGTCCAAAAAATATATATTTCACATATCAGATATCAGATATGGTACGAAAAAGATTCTAATAAAATTAATTCTCTAGAACATAAATCTAGATTATAAATCAAATTTTCAATCGAGGATACATATGGAACCTTAATATACTGAAACGACTTCCGTTATGGGTATCAAACCAATAGCGGTTTATACAAGCTAAATCTTCTAATCGATAATTTGGCCAAAGAAAGAATTTTAAATTTATTAATTTTTTTGTTTCGCTATCAAGATCTTTTTTTTTAGGAAAAACCTGATTTCTTGTGTTTCTATGCGGAGTATTTCTACTCTTAGGGTCTAAACAAATTAGAATTCTCAACTCTCTGCGGCGTCTGGTGGACAAAAGATTTTCAGGAACAAGCAAATCAGAATGATTTTTATCTTTCTTTCCTGTTATCTGTTGATCAACACGACTTTTTTCTGGCCAAAATTTAGCCTTCTTCTTCAACAATACGGTTGTGGTTTTATATATAAAAAATTCTTCATAGTTTTTTCGAGATATTCGAATAGGTTCAATAAAAAACACTAGGTTGCCCTTCAATTCGTTAGTGTCCCTACATTCTGTATAACTAAAATCCCTACTACTCACAGACGTTAGATAGTCCATTTCTAGGTCTACCTTTTTAATCGAGGTTATTAGAAAATTTTTTAATTTTTTCATTTGAAGCATGAGTAATAATCTGTTCATATTATTGAGTAATGTTTCTTGGACGTAATTATCCAAGTTCAAATAAACACCCACATACCTTTCTATTAAGAAATCCCGCTCTCTCTTTAGATTGGTCCTGTATTGTTGATTTATCTTATTCATCTGAGAATGATTCGCCGCTGGTTGATAATACTTTGAACTTTTGAATTTAATTGTAAGCTCTTGGTTAGACATTTTAAGCTCTTCTTTAGGCGTTTTAAGCTCTTCTTTAGGCGTTTTAACTCCTTCTTTAGGCGTTTTAACTCCTTCTTTAGGCGTTTTAACTCCTTCTTTAGGCGTTTTAAGCTCTTCTTTAGGCGTTTTAATCTCTTCTTTAGGCACGGTTCTTGTTCTTGCATTTACTAACCTGTTTTCATTAGTAATTCTCCCGTTTGCAGAAAAAAGGGGGTACATAGTTGAGATATAAAAAGGATTCTTCTTGTATTTATCAAAAAGTATCCTTAATTTAGAAAAGAACCAAAATCTCGAATTCAGTAATTGAGGATTCGGTATGGAATTCTTTTTTCTTTTTACACTCATTCCCATCCAATTAAAATACTTTCTATTCAGATTTTTTTCCATATCTTCTGCTAGATAATTTTGGATAGAGCTACCAACAATTATATCCAATAATTCCCTGTCGTAATTATAAGAAATCGATTGGTTTTTGTTTGCTGGGAATGGTGATCTATATCCATAAATAGAGGATTTTTTCTTATCCGCATAATTAATATGTTGATAGGAGAAAAGATCATATCTATATTGTTTAGTGATTTTTTTTTTTCTTTCTAATAACTCTACTTGTTCTTGTTCTTTTTTGTAAAGAATTAATTGAGTTTTCTCACATGAATCATATTCAACTAAATCTTTATTTTGAGCCACACGATGTTCATTGATTCTATTCCTCCAGTTTTGTGTTAGTAATCTCGACCATGTGCGCCGAGGTAAATCATATTGATAATGAAACCTTAACCAATTTGTCCATTGATTCATTAAAGAATCGGGACGGTTCTTATGTCTTAATTTGGAATTAAGTCCCTGTATTCTCAAAAAATAATCCTTTATTTCTTTTTTTAGAAAAAAAGATCTTCCACGAGATTCAAAAATAGATCTTAACTTATATTTATATCCATTACGAACTTGGATTTGTGATAATTTAAACAATACATAGGCTTGTGACAAAGAAGATACATCACAAGAATTCTTTGACTTCATATTCGTAATATTCCAAGATTTGTCTATAATCGACATAAATGGAATTATACTTTGATTTATTTTATCAATTCTTTCTTCATTTTTTTTTGAAATGGATTTATTTACAATTTTGTTTCTTGATTCAACAAAATCAAGAAGAAAATCAACAAAACGTTGTCCATGGATCCTAGTAGTACTAGCGATACATAAAAGAATATCAATGTATACTCTTTCCATGAAAAGTTTGAAAAAAGAATAGGATTTACGGATTAATCGAATATTTCTTCTTTTTAATTGCACGATATTTTTTTGTAATTCGAATATTTTAGCATCATATGTAGTTTTGTTCGAATTCAAATCGATCTCTGAAGTTATAATCCCCTCTTTTTTTTCTTCTGTCATTTTTTCTATTTGTTTTATGAGTGTCTTTGTTTTAATATTAAGATCTTTTATCCTTTTTTCTGTGAATGAAGAATTTGTCCAATTAATATGGTTATATTGAATTATAACGGGCGATTCCTCAATGATTGGATTATTCTTACTGATTGTTGAAATTTTTTCGCTTTCACTCAATTTATCTATTTTTTTGAACCCAAATAGAAGACTTTCGATGTTCCAGTTTTCTATTTCATTTAACATGGTTCGAAACCTTTTTTTTCTTTCATTAAAAACTTTAAGAACTAGAAAAAAATGATTTTTCAAATATTTTTTCAATTGTTTTTTAATTTTTTTAAAAAAAGACCCTAAAAATGGGATTGGAACATGATAATCAAGGTACGATTCGGTTAGTGTCCCATAAGCTGTTAAAAACCAGAAGTTTCTATCTTCTGTAGATCTTTTCTTTTTTTTCAGTGGATCCTCTTTTCTTTTTTCAGTAGATCGTACCTTAGCCTTAGAATTGTGCCAAGGTTTCAGAACAAAAGGAGATAAGACCCTTATCTGAATACCGTTGTCAAACCAGTTTTTTGGCAATTCGTTCTGGGATACGGGAACGCCCTGATAGGTGCATTTAATATGCACTTCTTTTTTCAAATCCCTAAAATCTTCTGACCATTCTGGCTTTTGAAATAAGAGGATACGAATGATATTTTTAGTTATTATCAATGAAGGTAATACAATATATTTTCTCAGATTTGATTGCGTTAGTAATACAAAACTTCTAATTATTAGGCCATATAGAATGCTTTCCCAGGATTCTTCTATTTCTCTAAGTCTCATTTCAGCGTCGAATTTGTCTTCCGCTTCTTCTTCGCTCGCTTGTATCCTTATCCGTTGCTGCAAATCCAAAATTTCTTCCTCAGTAGCTGGTTTGCCGAAACATTCTTTCAAACTTTGGTATATATCATCGAAAAGATCGCCAACGAGTTCCTTGGAGACGTCTTTTAACTCCATAAAAGTCGGGGAATGGACATTCCCTTGCAAGAGTTTCCAAGTCACTGTTTTACGCCTTTGATTGCGCATAGATCCTCGGATTAGTTCTCGGCAATAGTCTGGTTCGCGTGAATAATATACTACAGCATATTCCTTAGGTTTCTCCGGTTTAGCCTCATTCTTTTTGTCATTAGGATTCTCATCCTTTTTGTCATTAGTATTATCGATATCTCTATTTTTAGGATTTTCAATATTTCTATTTTTAGGATTATCAATATCTTTTTTTTTAGCACCCCAAGCAAAATCCAGCAGCGACTCTGTTTCACCCAAATAGACATGACGTTCGATTACAGGGCAACGAATCTCAGGATCCTTTGTTACGGTTCCCATCAGTTCCTCCACTTCGTCGACTAAGGTGTGTGACCATCTAGGAACTTCTTTATGGATTTCGTCTATTCCCTCACATTTTTTATTAAAAATGGTTTGGTCGTTCTCATCAGTTTTAATCGCGTCGAATAAGAATTTTTTTTTTCTTTCTTTTTCTTCGGATAAAATTTCTACTTGTTCATGTTCTGGAAATAAATAAAGTCCGTCAAAATTCAAACTTGATACTGATTTTTCCGAAAATTCACTGATTAAGTTAACAAAAAAACCAATTTCAGTTAATAATAATTTTCTATCAAATTGATCTATTTTATGTTCCAATTCTGGATCATTACTATTACTAGATTCTGGATCATTACGATTACTAGAAAGAAGGAGACCATGAATCCTATTTATCAAAATAGAATTTGTTGTTAATGGTGAAGAGCTTTTTTGGAGTTGTCCACGAAAGCGTCCACCTAAAAAAGGATCATATATTTTAATTAAGTATTCTTTTTCCTCCTCATCCTTAGACAGTCTAATTCGGTTTTCAAATATATCCACAGGAAGAAATTTCTTATATTTCTTACTTTTCTTATCTAGAACTTTTGCCCTTTTCAAAAATTCATTGCTTAGTTTCTTTCTTTTTTCTTTAATAGTGGAGCTCCAATAATTATAATTAGACAATTCATTATCATTATAGGTGATTTCATCTCTTGTGAAGAGATCTATTTTTTCTTCCATTAGCTTCAGAAAAGTGGATAAATGAGGTGGATACGTGAAAGATATTCGTTCTTTTCCATCACTTTGACATAGATGAAAATAAAATTGTGAATTTTCATCTTTTACGGCCCTTTCAAGGTGAGCGTTTTTTATATATCGCAATGGTATATTCCATTTTCGAGAATCGAAAAGAATAGTTACAAGAAAGGGTTCTTCGTCCTCCAAGGGCTTATTCTCGTCCTCCAAGAGATTATTCTCGTCCTCAATGTTGTCAAAAGTCTTATCTTTTTTCGGAAAAAGATAATTAGCAATATCTTCTTTGAAGGATCTCTTTTGTTCTTGTTTAGTTTCTTCCGTTTCCCAATCTATTTCATCAACACCGCTTTCGTGCATTTCATCCATTTCCTTTGCCTTCTTCTTCTCTTCAGTCGAATAAGAATACGGAAGTGGTATTCTGCCTAAACATTGCGCAAAAATAACAAATGAAAAAACAACAAATATTTGACCGGCATAATCTCGCAATAGTAACAGCGTGTACTTATCAAATCGCATAGTTAGCTTCGATTTGATCGAATTTTTTTGCTGTAACCAGACTACTAATATCAATCCAATACATTTCATCAAAAAGATGTGACCAATTAACCAACCAACAAAACTACTGGTTAAGAATACCAATTTATTGTTGGATCGAAACAGATAAATGTTCAGTAATCTTATTAAGATTGAATTTGGAAAAAGAAGGGGATTGAAGAACTGAAAAAAAAGATTGTTAAGGAATACTTTGTAAATACGAAAATTACGTATTGAATTTGGATTCTTCTTGTATTCTGAATTCAACCTGTAGTAGTCCGGATCCGAATAGTAGTATGTGTCATTTTTGTGTACGAAATTAAAGAAAAGATACGGTACCGTTAGGGCAGTTACTGTATGGGGTCTGCTCAATGCCAAATGAAACGGAGCATAATAGATCGATATGAACATCATGAGCTGTCCCGTAATAAACCCGGTTGTTGCTGCTATTTCTGTCTCGGGCCCTTCTTCCATAATCCGGGCTCGAATAAGGAAGAGATAAGATGGCCCTATGGAAAGTGTGCTTAGAAATCCATAATAGAGTCCGATCACAACGGCTGAATTGACTATTTTCAGCCATAAAACGACAAAAGAATTTAGTACAAAAGATTGATCCATGAAACCTC
>NC_047412.1:107500-146573 GCF_020283565.1 Trifolium pratense
AACCGACAGTACCCCTTAATTTTGTTTTGGAATGTCGAGTGCCAAAGTCATTGGATGGGTAAATCACCAATCCCCCCAATAGAATATGGAATGTACTTTATTCATTGGTTTACAGAGGATGCAGGTCCGACGAGTTAAAAACGGACTCTCCACTCATTAGATAGATAAGATCACCAAAACTTCGTGATATGCCGGCGAACTTATTCCAATTCAACAAGAGATCTCAATATTATGCCTTGAAGAGGACTCGAACCTCCACGCCGTTTAGCACGAGATTTTGAGTCTCGCGTGTCTACCATTTCACCACCAAGGCATCTTCAAAGTGAATCATTATTACTTAATATAAAGTAATTATTACTTAAAATAGAGTATAAAAAATAGGTGGAAATAATGAATAGGTAGATCCATCTATTCATTATTTTCACCTATCTTATCAACTATTGGATGATTTTTCTAAAATCATCAAATCGAAAAAGAAACGAATTAGGTACCAAATAACGAGTAAAAGGAAACGGATTACTAAAAGTAAAAGTTTTTCGTTCTTCATTCTATATCTATCTATTTTCTAGAAAATATCTCATGATTTGCTCTCATTCTTCATCGAATCACATGAAGAGATTTAGCAAGAATGGAATTTCTGGTCTTTATTATTTTACAAAATAAGATGAACTTTTCCCTAACTACGTCTATGAAATAGCCATATGGCTATTTCATAGACTATGAACAAAGACCGAGAATTCTGTTTTATCTATATACACAATATCGACAATAATATAAGAATATATAGAAACAGAAGAATAATGAATAGCTTGAGACGATCCAGGTCCCTTTCGATAGATGTCCAAATCCATACCAAAATCCGACTGATTACAAAACAGCCTATGGCCATCATCATTTCTAGGGAAGGATTCCTGTAAATTAGGAATGTTCGACCGTCCGGCAATTTTATGTATTCATAGAAAGGGCCGGTCGAGTAAATCCAACCACCTAATGCTCGAGTCAGGTCAGAAGTCTTCGGCAGTATGAATCTAGCTAATTTTATGCTGACCCGTAATCGAGCAAAGAGGAATGCTCGATTCAGGTCAGAAGTATTAACTAGTATCCACGTTGTTATTCTTATTGCCAAGTTCAACAGACCACAAAAGACCACTAGTTGGGGGTTTTTAACTATTTCTAATACTATTTTATATGAGATAGTATATAGCTGATAGACAACCAGTTTTAGCTTTTGACCCGAAATTCGGGCAAGCCACTTGCACTGGCCAATGAAAATAGAAGCCTCTTTCTTGATTATCTGGATCCATGAGTTTTTTTGCATATAAAGTAGCTCCTTTTTTTATCTCTATTTTGATTTTGATTTTAATATATATTTCAACCAACTCATTAATTTAGTTGGTTGAAATATAGTAAGATGGGGACCCACCACCCACCCTAGAGCATAAGCTCTATTTTATCGGATTCTACGTGCATAATCCGAGCCTATTTTCCAAATAATCAAGCCTTCCTCACTACGAGTGCTAGTCATCATCTTATTGATCAGCTTAGTACTAACTGGACTAATTTTAGTACTAACTAGATTCCAAAGCTTAGTACTAACTGGACTAATTTTAGTACTAACTAGATTCCAAATTTTACAAATATCAATTGTGACTGGCTGAAAAATGTGAAAATGGAAGTTCCCCCTAGAAAAGAATAGGTTGACGAAGATATGGAATCTCATTTTTTTCCTCTCCTTTTATTTTTATTTAGTTTATTCCAATATCTTTTTGTCATTTATCCCCCACCTGAGAAATTTATTGACAAATTTATTGACAAAAAGATACCAAGTATCCTGGAATAGCAATAATTAATTGTTCCGATGGAACAAAGATATTATTAAGGAATAGAATTCAAATAGATATACTAAATCCTTAATAACATCGATTGTGTTGTCTAGTAATGAGCTGGTTAAGCTGGGGTCAACCCCCCTAAATGATATAGAACGAGATGAGTCAAAAATATAGGAACTAGAGTGGTTTATTTCTTGCCTATCTAAAAAGTTCTTCGGTAGCTGGTTTCTCCTATCATTGTTTTAGTCCTCCCATTCGGTCTTTTAAGCGGGTTAAGATCAATCCTAACCTTACTATATAGATTTAGCGAAATAATTCATGGATATATCGATATATCCATGAATTATTTCGCTAAATCTTATCTATATAGCGAATTATGGAAAATAAAAAAATCTATGAATTGGAACTTCTAAAAAAAAATCGAAGAATTTTTTTAGAATTACAATCCCCATAAACACCAATAAAAAAGATAACCAATTTAAGACCCGTGGATTTTTAGAAGCACTTCCGCGTCCAGCGTACATTCTTCTGTTTTTTCGTCATTCAAAGAAATAACAGGTTCATGCATCATTACCCTGAGAGTATAACATAATAAGGGTTTCTCCTAATCTTGGATTATTAAGGTAAGGGATATAAAAAAGAAAAAACAAATTCAATTTTAAGCCGTACAGGCATCTTTTTGATTTTTTAGATAGCATACGGCTCTATTATAAATATGAAATCTATTTTGTCCGTGGAGGAAATATAAAATATACCGGGTCTATCAGACCCAGATTCGGTAAATAATCCAATAACCACCTTTCTTTTTTGTTTGATAATAAAAATTTTATAACTATGATGATTCCGTTGCTCTTTTATTTCCTCGTTTTTGATTCAGCAATCCCAAAGTTTCTTTTTTCAAATACAAATAAGTAAAAAAAATATTGTGAAAAGTTTTCTAGGATGAAAACAGAAAACAAAAAAAGATTGTGACACTAAAAAAGGCCCTAGATAGATCCGATAAAATCGTAAATACCCCTTTTTTTATACTTCCTCTTTCGATATATAATCTAATGGTTTTGCAAGAAAGTTATTTTTGCATATCGAACTCGAAGTGCCATGCTTTTTTTACTTAATATTAGCGTAGGCATAGGATTTTTTTTCTTTATTTTTTTTTTTTTCTACAAAAAAAGAATCGTTGGCGCCAAGCGTGAGGGAATGCTAGACGTTTGGTAATTTCTCCCCCGGACTTTTGCCGACTTTTTCCCATGCATGTGATGGGGATTCGGCGGTTTGGAGGTAGGAGCACGGGAAAATTTTTGGGCTTATATCTCACTGTCCAAACAAAAAGATCTTTTTGGACGGTTTCGATCCTTCCTTGGTCGAGAAGGAATTGTAGAATTATATCGATAATTCTACCCCTTCTCAGGGAGGGATTTATACCCAGCCCGTGCTCGAAACGGATCCACAATAATACCTCGGCTATAGTATTTTCATGAACAATCATGAAAATACCGGGAATAATCGATGTATCAAACATTGGGATTCCGGATATTACCTCTCCGTCCGGAGAATTTCTACCGAGATACAAATCTCGGGTCTTGTCCTGTAAACTAAGAAATATCAATAGACCATTTAATAGACCATTTAATTGATTTGATATTTCACTGTTTACTTCGTCACCTAAAAATAAAAGTCTTTCTTCGTAAAGTCGATGGTATAAATCAGTCCAAGATTCCTCATCGTCTCCCGTCATTAAATAGACGACCTTGGGAATTCCAACCGGCATAAAAAATAAAAAAGCAATAGCATCTTCGAAGATGCGGTTGTCTATGTTACTTTGCTTTGGCGTAAGAACGTAGCAAGCATGATAGAAACACACATATCCAATAGAAAGACTCATTTAAATAAAACACCACCATTGCTTATTGTTACTTATCGGATATAGAATAGATCTACTTCTTTATTGTTCCTACGAATAGAATGTCCCATTGTTACTAAAAAACAAGAACAAATATTCATTCTTTAATGCCCGATAATTTATTATCGGGGAAGGTCCATAGGATCGTTTTTTACAGTGCAATAAAGTTACATAGTGTCTATTTTTTTTAGACATTTCATGGGTTTGCCTTGGTATCGCGTTCATACTGTTGTATTAAATGATCCCGGGCGTTTACTTTCTGTCCATATAATGCATACAGCTCTGGTTCATGATCGATAATTAATTTTTTTGTTTATCAATATAATATACACAGACTATATTTAGCTGTCAAGTCCTCACCTCAGATTTTATTTTAGCAAATCCGTTTTTTTCTTAAAAACGGGTTTATGAATAGGTAGCATCAATGGGTAACTAATTACTCGTGAATATCCAAATTTGAAGTAGAATGACTCGAAATAATTCATAGATAGACGGATCTATGAATTATTTCGATCTATTCATTCTACTTTGATTTTAAGTAATAAAATAAAATGGGTTGGACCCGAATCCCGAACTAGTTTTTTATCAAATCCAATATCAATAAATGATTTTTTTAACCAGACTCACCATGTAAATCTAATTTATTGTTCGTTAATGGGTTGCTATGCACAAAAAATAGATCTATATATATACATTTTTTTATTCATATATATATTTATATAATTAAGTATATGCAGGAACAATATAGATGTACTAAACTCATATTCATATCGGCCAGTTCCTTATTCGGGAGTTGACTCAAAAGGTGCCCTTTTAACTCAGCGGTAGAGTAACGCCATGGTAAGGCGTAAGTCATCGGTTCAAATCCGATAAGGGGCTTTTTTTGTCATAAAATGACAACGGTAGTATTCCTAATTTAAACTAAGAATAGACATATATATATTCTTGATATTTGTAAGAAGTTTATGTTTGTAAAAAAAAAAAACCAAGGAATAGTTGAATTTCCATAAAAAATAGAATTTAAAATAGAAAGAAATTCTATTAAGTTATTGTTATCATTCGAATTCGAATAGAGTAAACTCATTCTAGTTAGAAAGTAAACTAGTATTCTTTTCTATATATATATATCATTCTAGTTAGAAAGTAAACTAGTATTCTTTTCTATATATATATATCATTCTAGTTAGAAAGTAAACTAGTATTCTTTTCTATATATATATATCATTCTAGTTAGAAAGTAAACTAGTATTCTTTTCTATATATATATATCATTCTAGTTAGAAAGTAAACTAGTATTCTTTTCTATATATATATATTTCTTTTTTTTAGTTGTCAGATATTACTTTTTTCTATTATTCCAATCAAAAACTGGCAAAGATTCTAAAAAAAAGTAAGTGGACCTAACCTATCGAATCATAACTATATCCACTATTCTGATATTCAAATTGGATAGAAATGAAATTAAAACAGCGGATCTTTTTTTTGTTTTTAATACCTCTTTGGTTGGGACTCCGGAAGAATCTGTCGATATTTTGGATTAAATCTTATTGTTCCTAGGAATAAATTGCGACTCCTCTCCTCCACGCAGAAGGACTTATTCTATTCTAAGTTGCTATATCCAAGTCATTTGACTTTAAAATATCTTTTTTCCGAATACAAGAAAAGATCAAATTACATTTCTATTAGTTCTTTAAGATATGATATATCTATCAAAATAATAGAAAAATCCATCCAATTATGATTTCATCAACTATTTGATTTTGATAGATATGCATACGAGATTTTTAATGCAATTAATGGACGAAACTTTCACTTAGAATCTTTCTTTATTTTTAAGAAAATTCCATACAATATTAAAAAATCTGACAGATAGATAAAAAAAAAGAAATAGAAAAAAATATTCGAATTTCTTACCTCGATCTACAAGAAAGATAGACTTTCTAATTTTTTTAATCTAAACGAAAGAAAAATAGAACAAAGAAGACAATAAAAGAAATAAATGTAAAATAGAAAGTAAAAATAGGATCCTCTAGTAGTTTCCTAGACATACAAATTGGAAGAATATAGAAAACTATTTTTTTTTTTTCACGAACAAGATTCAAGAATACTATTATTTGATAAAAGGTAGAGTAGTATGTCTGGGGATCTTCTGGTAACGAGAGTGATAAAAGCCATCATTTGTTTATGGAATAGTTCTTTTAAAAATGGATTTATCGGATTTACGAGTCATAAGACAATTCCCGAGTCATGACTTAGGGAATTTTTTAGAATAGAAGGGAATAAGCCAATTAAGTTAATGAATTTGAGCTAGATTAGATATCAATCGACAAAAAGGGATTTTTTTATTCGAAACCCCCAAGAAGGGACAGTCTACGAGAAATCATATCATATATAAAATGAAAAAAGCCTCGAAGGTTCCATCCCTGAAAATGCTAGGGGGTGCTCGGAAATGGTTGAAGTAGTTGAATAGGAGGATCGCTATGACTATAGCTCTTGGTAAATTTACCAAAGATCAAAATGATTTATTTGATATTGTGGATGACTGGTTACGGAGGGACCGTTTTGTTTTTGTGGGTTGGTCCGGTCTATTACTCTTTCCTTGCGCCTATTTTGCCGTGGGGGGTTGGTTCACAGGTACCACCTTTGTAACTTCATGGTATACTCATGGATTGGCAAGTTCCTATTTGGAAGGTTGTAACTTCTTAACTGCGGCAGTCTCTACTCCTGCTAATAGTTTAGCACATTCTTTGTTGTTACTGTGGGGTCCTGAAGCACAGGGAGATTTTACCCGTTGGTGTCAATTAGGTGGTCTGTGGACTTTTGTTGCTCTTCACGGTGCTTTCGGATTAATAGGTTTTATGTTACGTCAATTTGAACTTGCTCGATCTGTTCAATTGCGGCCTTATAATGCAATCGCATTCTCCGGTCCAATTGCTGTTTTTGTTTCTGTATTCCTGATTTATCCACTGGGTCAGTCTGGTTGGTTCTTTGCACCTAGTTTTGGGGTAGCAGCTATATTTCGATTCATTCTCTTTTTCCAAGGGTTTCATAATTGGACATTAAACCCATTTCATATGATGGGAGTTGCTGGTGTATTGGGCGCTGCCCTATTATGTGCTATTCATGGCGCTACCGTAGAAAATACCTTATTTGAAGATGGTGATGGTGCAAATACATTCCGTGCTTTTAACCCAACCCAAGCGGAAGAAACTTATTCAATGGTCACCGCTAACCGCTTTTGGTCCCAAATCTTTGGGGTTGCTTTTTCCAATAAACGTTGGTTACATTTCTTTATGTTATTTGTCCCAGTAACTGGTTTATGGATGAGTGCTCTTGGAGTAGTCGGTCTGGCCCTGAACCTACGTGCCTATGACTTCGTTTCTCAAGAAATCCGCGCAGCGGAAGATCCTGAATTTGAGACTTTCTACACCAAAAATATTCTCTTAAACGAAGGTATTCGTGCGTGGATGGCGGCTCAAGATCAGCCTCATGAAAACCTTATATTCCCTGAGGAGGTTCTACCACGTGGAAACGCTCTTTAATGGAACTTTAGCCTTAACTGGTCGTGACCAAGAAACTACCGGTTTTGCTTGGTGGGCCGGGAATGCCCGACTTATCAATTTATCCGGTAAACTACTGGGGGCCCATGTAGCGCATGCCGGATTAATAGTATTCTGGGCCGGAGCAATGAACCTATTTGAAGT
Organism: Trifolium pratense; assembly: GCF_020283565.1. Classification (NCBI taxonomy): domain Eukaryota; kingdom Viridiplantae; phylum Streptophyta; class Magnoliopsida; order Fabales; family Fabaceae; genus Trifolium; species Trifolium pratense. The sequence goes on from NC_047412.1 coordinate 114,934, forward strand.
AGCTCATTTCGTACCCGAGAAGCCCATGTATGAACAAGGTTTAATTTTACTTCCCCATCTAGCTACTCTAGGTTGGGGGGTAGGTCCTGGAGGGGAAGTTATAGACACCTTTCCATACTTTGTGTCTGGAGTACTTCACTTAATTTCCTCTGCGGTATTGGGCTTTGGGGGTATTTATCATGCACTTCTGGGACCTGAGACTCTTGAAGAATCTTTTCCATTCTTTGGTTATGTATGGAAAGATAGAAATAAAATGACTACTATTTTAGGTATTCACTTAATTTTGTTAGGTATCGGGGCTTTTCTTCTAGTATTTAAAGCTTTTTATTTTGGAGGTATATATGATACCTGGGCTCCGGGAGGGGGAGATGTAAGAAAAATTACTAACTTAACCCTTAGTCCAAGTATCATATTTGGTTATTTACTAAAATCTCCTTTTGGCGGAGAGGGGTGGATTGTTAGTGTGGACGATTTGGAAGACATAATTGGAGGGCATGTATGGTTGGGTTCCATTTGTATACTTGGTGGAATCTGGCATATCTTAACCAAACCCTTTGCATGGGCTCGGCGTGCACTAGTCTGGTCTGGAGAAGCTTACTTGTCTTATAGTTTAGCCGCTTTATCCGTTTTTGGTTTTATAGCTTGTTGCTTTGTCTGGTTTAATAATACTGCTTATCCTAGTGAGTTTTATGGTCCCACTGGACCGGAAGCTTCTCAAGCTCAAGCATTTACTTTTCTTGTTAGAGACCAACGTCTTGGAGCTAATGTAGGATCTGCTCAAGGACCTACCGGTTTAGGTAAATATCTAATGCGTTCTCCGACCGGAGAAGTCATTTTTGGGGGAGAAACTATGCGTTTTTGGGATCTGCGTGCTCCTTGGTTAGAACCTCTAAGAGGTCCTAATGGTTTGGACTTGAGTAGACTGAAAAAAGACATACAGCCTTGGCAAGAACGTCGTTCCGCAGAATATATGACTCATGCTCCCTTAGGTTCTTTAAATTCCGTGGGTGGCGTAGCTACAGAAATTAATGCAGTCAATTATGTGTCTCCTAGAAGTTGGTTAGCTACTTCTCATTTTGTTCTAGGATTCTTCCTATTCGTAGGTCATTTATGGCACGCGGGAAGAGCTCGGGCAGCGGCCGCAGGATTTGAAAAAGGAATTGATCGAGATTTAGAGCCTGTTCTTTCCATGACTCCTCTTAATTGAGACATGAAATCCAATGCTTGACGTAGGAATAACTTTGATTTTAGTATACATATTGCGTTGAGTCGAGCAGATCATATTGAAAAAAGATTTTTTTCAATTCATTTATATCTAATCTTTTCTTTGGGGGGCTCGGCTATATCACCACTTAGCCGAGCCCCCAAAAACCGAGACAACCTATATTAAAAAAAATCCATTCGCCAAGAAAAAGGAGAGAGGGGGATTCGAACCCTCGATAGTTCTTTGGAACTATACCGGTTTTCAAGACCGGAGCTATCAACCACTCAGCCATCTCTCCAAAAGCTAATTTCTATTTTAGCTTTAGTCCAGTCAAGAGAACATGACCATACGAATTAATACCCCTTTTATCTATACTAGGATAAAGATATCCAGTGTGAATCTATTGGTCTAGTTCTCTATCCGTATATATATGCATGATCCAGCATGCTCTTTTGTGAAGTAAAAAAAATAACCCTTCGATCCATCCCTCAAAAGGGGTGTCATCTAAATTGATGGATTCATAATAACCCCCCCGCGTTTTTTCATTTTTTAGGGGGTAAAAGGGGGGTTGCGGGATCAAATGGTATAGTTCTTTTGTTGGTAAATTGGAGGATTAGAAACATGACTATTGCTTTTCAATTAGCTGTTTTTGCATTAATTGTTACTTCATCCATTTTATTGATTAGTGTACCTGTTGTATTTGCTTCTCCCGATGGTTGGTCAAGTAACAAAAATGTTGTATTTTCCGGTACATCCTTATGGATTGGATTAGTATTTCTAGTGGGTATTCTTAATTCTCTCATCTCTTGAAACTATTCATTCTAGATTCAAAAACGAAATGACCCCTCCCCCCGAATTCTTTCGGGTTGTGAGGCACATTAAAATTCAAATGGAATATATAAGACCCCACAAATAACGAAAACGAAAAAAACATTATTATTAATGGGGGGGGGTCAAACTTCTTCTATATAGAAAAAGTTTCTATCTTTATACATATATATATATATAAATATATATGATATATATAGAGTAAAACTAAAAACCAGATAAGAAAATATAAAAATATTGGATTCCTATTCTTTATTATAGAGGGTAATAGATACGGATTTTGTTTTTCATTTTATAAATTAGTCATTTTTTGAATTTTATTAATATATATACTAACTAATATATTATATAATATATTATACGGACTTCTTCTATTATTTATATATTCTATCTAAATATAGACTTTATTTAATCACTCCTAATAGATATTAGCCACAGCTCTGCACAAATAGAATTAATAGAATTAATTAATATAGAAAGTACAATAAAAAGAAAAATGCGGATATAGTTGAATGGTAAAATTTCTCTTTGCCAAGGAGAAGACGCGGGTTCGATTCCCGCTATCCGCCGTTGCTTATATATTGAATACTATATTATAGTATATTTTTTTATATTTTAAAATCGAATAAAATCGAATCTAATTTTATAATATAGAATAGTGAATTCCAATTTTTATCCAAAATGTTGCGGAGACGGGATTTGAACCCGTGACTTCAAGGTTATGAGCCTTACGAGCTACCAAGCTGCTCTACCCCGCTATAGAAGAATTGATAATTAATGGAAAACGGAGATTGAATGTGCCCCCCCACCATATCTGTACAAATAGAATAAACCATTTATACAGAATGGTAAAGGGATCGTCCTCTGATCGCCGATCATCAAAATGAATAAAAAAGGGAAGAGAATTTTTTATTCTTACCAACTCGATCTTGTTGCACCGGGCAACAAACCTTCGTGAACCATTTCACGAAGTACATGTCTAGATAATCCAAAGTCTCGATAATTAGCTCTCGGCCTTCCGGTCAAAAAACAACGTCGACGAAGACGTGTAGGTGCACTATTACGCGGTAGTGCCTCTAACTTTGCCTGAATTTCCCATTTCTCACTTAACGACCGAGCTTTCCTTCTTTCTTTTTGGGGGGATCGTCGAATCAAATGATATTTTTGTTCTAATTTTTGCCTCTTCTTCTCCCTCTCAATCAAACTTTTCTTTGCCATGATGGTTCATTTCCTATTAGTATCAATGATAGAAGTCGGATCCTAGACGTAGAAATAGAAGAAGGCGGCTCCCCTTCTTCATACAAAGAAATGTTATTTTTGCGGATACAATAAAGAATCAAATTAACCAAATTTACCTGATGTAGAGGCAATCAAGAAAGCTGCATAAGTAAATATATAACCTACCGAAAAGTGGACTAATCCAACCAATCTTGCTTGCACAATGGAAAGAGCCACTGGTTTATCTCTCCATCGAATCAAATTCGCCAAAGGTGTGCGTTCATGAGCCCATGCTAAAGTTTCAATCAATTCTTGCCAATATCCGCGCCATGAGATTAAGAACATAAATCCAGTAGCCCAAACAAGATGTCCAAATAAGAACATCCACGCCCAGACTGATAAACTATTCATACCAAAAGGGTTATATCCATTGATAAGTTGTGAAGAATTTAACCATAGATAATCTCTTAACCATCCCATCAAATAGGTCGAAGATTCGTTAAATTGTGAAACATTACCCTGCCATAATGTAATGTGCTTCCAATGCCAATAAAAAGTAACCCATCCAATGGTATTTAACATCCAGAAAACTGCTAAATAAAATGCGTCCCAAGCCGAAATATCACAAGTACCACCTCGTCCCGGACCATCGCAAGGAAAACTATAACCAAAATCCTTTTTATCCGGCATTAACTTGGAACCGCGCGCATCCAAAGCACCTTTTACTAAGATTAATGTAGTTGTATGTAAACCAAGAGCAATAGCATGATGAACCAAGAAGTCTCCAGGCCCTATTGTTAAGAATAGAGAATTACTATTCTCATTAATAGCATTTAACCATCCAGGCAACCATATGCTTCGCCCCGCATTGAGCGCCGGACTATTCGTTGAAGATAAAAGTACATCGAACCCATATGAAGTTTTCCCATGAGCAGATTGTATCCATTGGGCAAATATAGGTTCGATCAAGATTTGTTTCTCCGGAGTGCCAAAAGCAAGCATGACATCATTATGGACATAAAGTCCCAAAGTATGGAACCCCAGAAATAGGCTGGCCCAACTTAAATGGGATATGATAGCTTCTTTGTGCTCTAACATTCTTGCCAATACATTATCCTCATTCTGTTCGGGATTGTAATCTCTAATAAAAAAGATAGCTCCATGAGCAAAAGCCCCTGTCATAATAAATCCTGCAATGTATTGATGATGAGTATATAACGCAGCTTGAGTGGTAAAGTCTTGTGCTATAAACGCATAAGCAGGTAAAGAGTACATGTGTTGAGCTACCAAAGAAGTAATGACCCCTAACGAGGCTAAAGCAAGGCCTAATTGAAAATGAATTGAATTATTGATTGTGTCATAAAGACCTTTATGTCCACGCCCCAATCTACCCCCCGGAGGAATATGCGCTTCTAAAATATCTTTTATACTGTGCCCAATCCCGAAGTTAGTTCTATACATATGACCGGCAATGAGAAAAAGAATTGCAATAGCTAAATGATGATGTGCCATATCGGTCAGCCATAAACTTTGCGTTTGAGGGTGGAATCCCCCAAGAAGTGTTAGAATGGCAGTTCCCGCGCCTTGCGAAGTACTAAATAAATGACTACTCGAATCGGGGTTTTGAGCATAAAGATTCCACTGACCTGTAAAAAGTGGACCTAATCCTTGAGGGTGTGGCAATACACTTAAGAAATTATTCCATCGAACAGTTTCTCCTCTGGATCCTGGAATAGCAACATGGACTAAATGCCCTGCCCAAGCTAAGGAACTGACTCCAAATAGTCCTGACAAATGATGATTAAGGCGGGATTCGGCATTTTTAAACCACGAAACGCTCGGTTTCCATTTCGGTTGTAGGTGTAACCAGCCTGCTAGTAAGGCTATGACAGAAAGAAATAATAGAAAAAGAGCTCCAGTATAAAGATCGTCATTAGTACGTAAACCGATTGTATACCACCACTGATAAACACCGGAATAGGCGATATTCACCGGGCCAAGAGCACCCCCTCGAGTAAAAGCTTCGACAGCCGGTTGACCAAAATGGGGATCCCAAATTGCATGAGCAATAGGTCTTACATGTAAAGGATCCTGTACCCATGCCTCAAAATTTCCTTGCCAAGCTACATGAAAGAGATTCCCGGAAGTCCACAGAAAAATGATTGCTAATTGTCCGAAATGAGAAGCAAAAATGTTCTGATAAAGACGTTCCTCGGTAATATCATCATGACTCTCGAAGTCATGTGCGGTAGCAATACCAAACCAAATACGACGAGTAGTGGGGTCCTGAGCTAAGCCTTGGCTAAACCTTGGAAATCTTAATGCCATAATGCTTTTCAAATCCTCCTAGCCATTATCCTACTGCAATAATTCTTGCTAAGAAGAATGCCCACGTTGTGGCAATTCCACCCAGAAGGTAGTGGGTTACTCCTACAGCACGTCCCTGTACAATGCTCAAGGCTCTAGGCTGAGTAGCAGGAGCAACTTTTAATTTATTATGAGCCCAAACGATGGATTCAATAAGTTCTTGCCAATAACCACGCCCGCTGAATAGAAACATTAAACTAAAAGCCCATACAAAATGGGCACCTAAGAAAAAAAGACCATATGCAGATAATGAGGAACCGTAAGATTGAATTACCTGGGATGCCTGCGCCCATAAGAAATCGCGGAGCCACCCATTAACGGTAATCGAACTCTGCGCAAAGTTTCCTCCTGTGATATGAGTTACTACTCCTTGATCATTTATACTACCCCAAACATCTGACTGCATTTTCCAACTGAAATGGAATATTACTACCGAAATGGAATTGTACATCCAAAATAATCCTAAGAAGACATGATCCCAAGCGGATACTTGGCATGTCCCCCCTCTTCCCGGTCCATCACAAGGGAACCGAAAACCGAGATTTGCTTTATCTGGTATCAATCGTGAGCTACGAGCAAATAGAACACCTTTTAGGAGTATCAATACCGTCACATGAATTGTAAATGCATGAATATGATGTACCAAAAAATCTGCAGTTCCTAATGGAATAGGTAACAAAGCTACTTTGCCGCCGACTGCCACTAAATCACCGCCGCCCCAAGTCAAACTGGTGCTTGCTGTTGCACCAGGGGCCGTTGTGCCAGGTGCTAAAGCGTGGGTATTTTGGATCCATTGAGCAAAGACAGGTTGTAATTGTATAGCGGTATCTGAAAACATATCTTGAGGGCGTCCTAAAGCGCTCATGGTATCATTATGAATATACAAACCAAAACTGTGAAAACCTAAAAATATACACACCCAGTTGAGATGTGATATGATTGCATCGCGATGTCTAAGAACACGATCTAATAGATCGTTGTATCGAGTAGTTGGATCATAGTCTCTTACCATAAAAATGGCTGCATGTGCAGCAGCACCAACTATGAGAAATCCCCCAATCCACATGTGATGTGTGAACAATGAGAGTTGTGTACCATAGTCAGTAGCTAGGTATGGATAAGGAGGCATAGCATACATATGGTGAGCTACAATAATGGTCAAAGAGCCTAACATAGCTAGGTTAAGAGATAATTGAGCATGCCATGACGTTGTTAGGATCTCATATAGACCTTTATGACCCTGGCCTGTAAATGGACCTTTATGGGCCTCTAAAATATCTTTTATACCATGACCAATACCCCAGTTAGTTCTATACATATGACCGGCAATGAGAAAAAGAATTGCAATAGCTAAATGATGATGTGCAATATCAGTCAGCCATAGACCACCAGTTAGGGGATCTAATCCTCCACGAAAGGTAAGAAAGTCTGCGTATTTTGACCAATTCAAGGTAAAAAATGGGGTTGCTCCCTCGGCAAAACTTGGATAAAGTTGTGCCAAAAGATCGCGATTCAAGATAAATTCATGAGGAAGCGGGATCTCTTTGGGATCTACTCCAGCATTTAGAAATTGGTTAATGGGTAAAGATACATGTACTTGATGCCCCGCCCAAGAAAGAGACCCAAGTCCTAGTAGCCCTGCCAAATGGTGATTCAACATAGATTCTACATCTTGGAACCAAGCCAATTTTGGAGCAGCTTTGTGATAATGAAACCAACCAGCAAAAAGCATTAAGGCTGCAAAGACCAATGCACCAATTGCAGTACAATAGAGTTGTAATTCACTAGTTATTCCAGATGCTCGCCAAATTTGAAAAAAACCAGAGGTTATTTGTATTCCGCGGAAACCTCCGCCTACATCACCATTCAATATTTCTTGGCCTACTATTGGCCAAACCACCTGGGCACTAGGTCGAATGTGAGTAGGATCGTTTAGCCACGCTTCATAATTGGAAAAACGAGCACCATGGAAATACATGCCACTCAACCAAAGAAAGATAATGGAGAGTTGGCCGAAATGAGCACTAAATACTTTTCGGGAAATCTCCTCTAAATCACTAGTATGGCTATCGAAATCATGAGCATCAGCATGTAGGTTCCAGATCCAAGTAGTAGTATCGGGTCCCTTAGCTATTGTTCTTGAGAAATGACCAGGTTTTGCCCATTGCTCGAAAGAAGTTTTTATGGGATCCCTATCTACCAAAATTTTGACTTTTGGTTCCGGCGAACGAATAATCATTGAGTCCTCCTCTTTCCGGACAACACATACAAAGAGACCCGCCAACATAAAACATAATTAGGGAACTTATGAGAGATCTTTCTAGTGAATATCTTTCTCTTCTATCTCCCATCTATCTAGTCTCTATCTTCTTTAGTTATTCACTAGAACAATTATGATCCGGAAGTTAATCCGGGGCAAGTGTTCGGATCTATTATGACATAGCAGTGGGGCGCTCAACGGACCCTTTAATAAAATATTCTAAAACCTTTTCTGGACTTTGAATTTAATGAAGTGAAATCCGATTTTTTTGTGCAACCCAGTCTATTCAGATTTCATTTAGAGATTCCTAGATGGAACAAATTTTGCTTTTTGTCTTTCTTGCATATCTTACATAGAAGATATTTTTAGGTACTTTATTTCAAATCACGTGAGCAGTTATTAGCATTACTGGGGAACATACGGGTATTTGAATTTAGTTTTTAGAAGGTCTCTTTTCTTTTTTTAGTTTGAATAGCCGAAAAAAAAGGAATTCTCTACTATATCATTTAGTATTTATCTCTACTAAATATCAGATCAAATAGAAGAATTTTCGATATTAGAAGAGATATAATGAAATCTTTTGATTGTTTGTTGCTATAGAAATGGTTTGTTTTATTTGACTGATGAGGACAACAAACAATCAACTAGAACCAAATTCAATATATTATAATATAATTTTATCTAAAGTATAATAAATAGATCGAAATAATTCATCCATATATTGATTGATATATCTAGGAATTATTTCGCTCTATCTATAAATTATGGAAAACTAAAAAAAATCGACCGATTCAAAGACCAGATCACCTTCTATATTAGAAGAATATTTTTTAGAACAACCAATGCCAACAAGATCCATAATAAAGCCAAATAAAAAGCGAAGCGATTTAACACGCGTTCATTTTTTAAAAGGCGTTTTAGAGATTCGATTAAATTAGTCAGACCTTTCTTGATAATTTCTACTAGAAATAACTGGAAAATGTTGAAAAATTGTTTTGCCGTTTTAAAAATTTTTCAGAATTCTCAATGACGGTTGAATGTTAATCCAAAAATTCAACAGCGATCCTTTTAGATTTATTCAAAGAAGCCGGAAAAACACAAAACGATCTGGGTCATTGTGCCGCCTGTTGAATACAGCTGGGACGCCCTTTAATTGATCAAACCAAAGAGGGATCTCATATAATTGAAAATTTTCATATTAATTTCTTGGGGTTTTAGGTATAAAATGAAAACGTAAAAAATCCGTATTATCGATATTTAGGGGATCTTTCAATTGAGAAGATCCCCATATCGACAGAGAAAGAAGAATTTTTTGTTATTCGGTTAAAGCAATCATTCATTATTAGCACAGATACTAAGAACCATCTCGTCCGGGAAAAGCCATCTTTTTCTCAACAATGTCTTTGTCATTTGAGCCACGAGGGTTCCGTTAGACAGGAATAGATTTGATAAATATTGATAACTCTCGGATAGAGTTTTAGAATGTGAAAATCCATTTGATAATGAACTATTGGTTCGAAACCATCTCTGGCGATCAATCAACAATTCGAAATTCTTTTCTTGCTCTTGCGTATTCTTCCTAAACCAGCGTTTATTTTGATATTTCCAATAAATTTGTTTTGTTTGGCAAGTGAAAAGGATCCTTGATATCTCTTCATCTGCAAAAAATTCTCGACGTAAAAACACAGATACAAGAGGATCATCTTGGAATAGCAAAAAGAGTGGATCCTCGGGGGCCCAAATGAATTGGCTTATTTGAAAAAAGCCTTGTTCTTGGGCTTGGGAAGATCTATATCGTCTCTCGTACTGCATGGTTCCATCCTGCAAGAACTCTGAATCATTCTCTTGAAGCTCATCCTCTTCATCATAAATGATCTCCTTGTCCCGAAATGACCTTTTCCAGTAGGGAAATCCCAATTCATTGGACCTTTCAAGACAATCAAATAGAAAGCCCCAAGGGCGCCATCTTCTAGGGGCCCAAACTATGTGATTGAATAAATCTTCCTGCGGGTCGAGGACTCCTTCCCCTTCTTCGAACCCCGATTCATATTTTTCATAGCGAAATCTCTGATCAAGGATAGAACGAGATCCATTTTGAATCATAGTTAAGGGATTCCTTCGTTCGGTGCGAAGAAGCAATGTCACTCCATCATTATCAAACTTACTTCCTGTCTGTGAGGATCCCACCAGAGCACCTTCTACTTCTAATAGGCCATGAACTAGATCAGAATCATTCTCAAGGAGTTTATACGAAGTGATCCCATCATTTTTTTCATTAGGGCCGGGTAGAGACCAAAGGTCTTGAGCGACCGATCCGGCGGAACAGCTCAAAAGATAGAGAAGTATCGTTAATTTCTTCATGCTTGTTCCAAGTTCGTAGTACCATCTGTACAAAAAAGAATCCCCCCCGTTACATGATTTCTTCTTCATATAGATAGATATAGGATCTATAGAGCAATTACTTAGAAGTAGATTTTGTGAAACAGCCCTTCCTATCTGATAGAAAAGGATCCCATGATCCTGAACCGATCTTATCTGAGATCTAAAATCCCAAGTTTTTCTATGAAGAGCACATCTAATTATATTATTGTCTAAAATGGATTTCTTTTGTATAATACTAATTGATAGCGCCTCGTTGCTAAGTGCTACAAGATCTTGTACAGTAGAACCCAGAGTTATGGACCCGAATCCATTAGTATGTAACATTTTCTTTTCCAAGTGAAAGCCCTTACTAGATGAAAGAGTGAAAAAGTGCTTTCTTTGTTGTGGAATAAGAAGCTTTCGTATCTTAATGCATGTACTTAATTTATTCGGGGCTATTAGAGCCGGATCTACTTTTTTGGGAATATGAGTCGAAGCTATAATAAGATTAGTAGAAGATTTTTCAGACTCCAGAGAGTTCGCCAATAGACCCACGGATAAGTCACTCGAATCCAGATCATGAATGTCTGGAATCCAAATTATGCAAGGAGACATTGCTTTTGCTAATTCGAATTGAAGATCGAGAAAAAATCGCTTTAGTTCCCACTCGTGTATGGTATCCTTAAGTATCGGATCCTGCGTACTTAGAAAGTCCAATTCCCTATCAAAGTCAAAGTTACAGTCGAGATCTTCACTACGAAACTTATTGACATTATAGCAACTATCCTCAAAACTAGGTAAAAGACTGTAAATGGTACCCTCTCTCTCATCAAAAACACCATCCTCATCATTATCATAGTCAAGCTCCAAACCCTTTGGAAAGTTATCCAGAAACTCGTTTAGAAAAACTGTAATGAAAGGAACATAGGAGTTTGTCGATAAATATCTGACCAAATAAGATCGTCCAGTTCCTATCGAACCTATCACTAAAATACCCTTAGGAGGGGATAAGGGTAAGCGGAGCGAAAAGGGTTTCCCACGAGATGGGAAACCAAAACTACTAGCCCCACGCAGGTTTTCTAAATAAGCGATTGTCTGACAATGAGCGAGGAATATCCGTCTTTCTGCTAAGCAGAATGGATTGAACTCATAAGTCATTAGATCTTTTTTCTGAATGTCAATTAAATATCGTAAATAAATTATTCCCGGTTGCTCCATCATTTGATAACCACAATTATTTTTTGATAAATGATCACTATTCGTCAGACTCAATAAAATTTGATCAATCCTTTTTTCTGTTGTTACGGTAGAGAACTGAAACAAGAATTCTTTTTCTTTATCAGCAATGAAATCAGTCTTCATGATCCAGGATTCTATTTTATCAAAAATCCAATCACTATTCACATTTTTTCTTTTTCTTCTTACCAAGGAATAAAACGCTTTACTTGTATGACTAAAATGTCTCGTATTTATCAAAAACTTGATTCGATTGGCGGGATTTGGTATAATACTTATGAGATCTTTGACTCCATAAGCGGGACCACCACCCCTTAGCATGTTGCCGCCAGAAGCCGAACCTCGTCTTTCTTCTAGAAAATTTCTTAATTGTTCCCGAGCGACTAGAAAGATATTTTTTAACCCGAAAGAATTCAGTTCCGATGGAGGATACCTATCCACAAGTTTTCGAAACTCAATCATGTAGGAAGGAATCATGAAAGATTTGACCTGTTCGAACTCTTTCTGTAACTCATTGAATTGAGAAACAAATGAAAGTGTATGAACGAGATATCTAGTAACAAGAAGAAGGAGAAGGATTGAAAAGAGGAACTCCCCAATATTTAGACATCTCAAACGCGTCGATATCAATGCTGACTCATTATTTGGGTTAAAAAATTTTGTGCTGTATACAAGAAAATTATGTAAAGACTTACTCGAAATCTCACGTATAGGATTGCGTTGTGAAAGACTCCACTTTTTACGAAGAATTCGCTCGAATCCACGCCTATGGATAATTTCATGAAAAATGGAGACAAATTTTTGAAATTTAGGACTCCTCCTTAGTATCACCAATAGATCTGAAAAAGTCTCTCTCAATATTAAATTGAGATATTTGTGCGCTGTCCCGGTAAGAAACCAAGGTATGATATACCGTCGGAATCTCTTCCATTTGTAGAGAGTTTTTCTTTGAAATTTTCTATTTCTATACATCTGCCCTTTTTCAAGGGATTTTTTTAGACAAGAACTATGTTTTTTCCTCTTTTCGGATGGTAAATATTTCTCAGAATATGGAGTGTGAATCAAACCCATGTTTGAATCGAAATTGAGATACTGATGCAAGTTCTTCCCCTCTGAATCAGGCAGATTCATATCGCAAAGAGGTTGACAGTTAGTTCTTTCAAAATTCACAATCTCTTCCTCTGTTAAAGGTGTTCCAGAAATGTCTGCGATCGAGTAAATAGCTCTACGAACGAATGGATCGGATCGAGTTGGAAAATGGAAAGATTTGTCCAAGTTATATCCGCCATCACCACTTTGCGGAAAATCGTTAGCTATCAATATGTTAGATACCTGTGAAATAGTATCTCTGTCCAAAAAAGCATGTTTTTTTTTACCGTCGCACAAAGAAAATTTTTTGTTTTGAATGAACAAGATGTTGAGGAATTGTCCATAGGTAAAATTAAAATTCCAGGACCTTTCCGCATAAAAAGAGAATCTTTTGTTCCAATTGAAACAGAAGTTATATTGATTATTCAAGAATCGAAGTCGATTTACTTTATAAAAAGAGGATATCAATGAACTTCTATGAAACGGTTTCACGGGATTCAGCCAATTGTCTTGATCGTGGGATATCGGTGAGAAATAGGAAGCCGTGTTAGAAATTGTTCCTTCATTGATCAATAATTTTGATTTTTGGGAAGTATAATAGTCATCCAATAAGAAGGGTTTCCTTTTTTTCAAATGAACGATTTGAAGACCTATTGATTCTAACAACCGATTCCCGAGTGGATCGTTCGGACGTTTCAATTCATCCAGGTGGATGTCGGACCTATGAACAGGGATACTCCCCAAACTCACAAAGAAAAAAGGAAGAAACTTGGAAAAAAAGAAACAAAGTGACTTAGACAAATCTTTTTTGCGGATAACCTCAGACCAATCAAGCGAATATGCATTGTCGAACACTACTTGAAAACGGCTATTCTGCTCCGAAATGAAACGGTCCAAATATTCCTGGAAATTCTTGCTCCCATTGGACCATTTGTATTTATATATTCGATCCTTATTCATGGATCTCTCGGTTAGACAATTCTTCTGACTCTTTTTCAAATTTGAGAAATGTTGGTTGATCGTGTATTTCCTTCTAGGTCTATGATTCACAATATCATTTTGTATTTGATACCTTTGAATTCCATATTCCAAGTTGCGATTGAATTGATTCCAGAGATTTCTTATGTACCCGTAGGTATTATATTGAATTTGAATCAGATTTTTGATTAATCCATATTGATTGACTGACCGGTTGCTAGTAAACAGCACTATTCTTGGTTTTGCGTCTTGAAAATCATTTCGGCAAGAGGTCTGGACCCATTTTTGGATGATCCTTGCATAAAAAGATTCATCATTCTCTTCGTAAAAAAGAGGAGGTAGAACCAATAAAGATTTCTTTTTTGATTCATCCCTAGAGTTGCATACCTCGTTTGCGGATTGTTTCGCACGGCTCCTAAGTGAGAAAAGAAAGAAGAGTTTTGGATCCAATACAGAATAATCAATAGAAAATCCCTCAGGATACATTAGATCCGGCTTAGTTATTGATAGATTGAATAAATTTGCCATTTCTTGAAATCCTTCTTCTGATTCAAAATTTTGAACTGTCAAAAGTTCATCCTTCGTAACCCTATCACATTCTGGATCGGGTGAAATAGGATGAATTGAAACAGTATTTTGTAAATATCGAAGGATTTTGAATAGATTGACTGTTTCTTTCCTTTCCGATCGCCTCGAAAGAACAAAAGAAACACCTTCCTCTTTCTTAAATAATTTCTGCTCTCGAGTCGACCTCTCAGCAGGATTCAAATCCAGACGAAGAAGAAGAAGGTCTAACCATCTGTCAGAGAAAAAAGAACAATCGGCTCTTCTAGATCTCTCAGAAATGTTTTTTCCTTTTGGACCATACAGCAGTGGAACAATCAACCTATTGATATTGAACGAATCTTTTGAGTCTTCCAATGTATTATTGCCGGGTGCAATGGAATTCATTGGTATAGGAAGCAGCCTTGTCAAATAGATATTTTTTGTTTCGATCATCTTTCGATTGCTAATACGATAAATAACTACAAAAAGGACTACATTCTTGATCATGAAATATAGATTTCTCTGTGAATTGCGTGAAAATAGGATACTCCAGATTCGGAAGTCTAAGAGTTTTATCAAACTCTCTTGGTGGAAAAAAACGTGAATACAAGATACCGCAGAATTGAATTGAGCCCACGAATCTACGAAATAGAGAGAATTCTTGCTTTCTCTGACTATTTCTCGCAATTCTAAAATCCAAGATTCGAATTGATCTTGATGTTTTATTGTCATCCTTCCCTCCTTAGTTGGAATATTAGTTAGTTTTGTTTTATCTATTTATCTATTTATATATGTAATTTTGTAATTGGATAGAATGTAGTATGTATGCCTTCTTGTTGGAATATTATTTAGTTTTGTTTTATCTATTTATATATGTAATTTTGTAATTGGATAGAATGTAGTATGTATGCCTTCTTGTTGGAATATTATTTAGTTTTGTTTTATCTATTTATCTATTTATATATGTAATTTTGTAATTGGATAGAATGTAGTATGTATGCCTTCTTGTTGGAATATTATTTAGTTTTGTTTTATCTATTTATATATGTAATTTTGTAATTGGATAGAATGTAGTATGTATGCCTTCTTGTTGGAATATTATTTAGTTTTGTTTTATCTATTTATCTATTTATATATGTAATTTTGTAATTGGATAGAATGTAGTATGTATGCCTTCTTGTTGGAATATTATTTAGTTTTGTTTTATCTATTTATCTATTTATATATGTAATTTTGTAATTGGATAGAATGTAGTATGTATGCCTTCTTGTTGGAATATTATTTAGTTTTGTTTTATCTATTTATATATGTAATTTTGTAATTGGATAGAATGTAGTATGTATGCCTTCTTGTTGGAATATTATTTAGTTTTGTTTTATCTATTTATCTATTTATATATGTAATTTTGTAATTGGATAGAATGTAGTATGTATGCCTTCTTGTTGGAATATTATTTAGTTTTGTTTTATCTATTTATCTATTTATATATGTAATTTTGTAATTGGATAGAATGTAGTATGTATGCCTTCTTGTTGGAATATTATTTAGTTTAGTTTAATATCTATTTATATATGTAATATGTAATTTAGTAATTGTATATATAATTGTATTGTATACCTTGATTTATCCAAAAGATTTCACTTCAAAACATCTAAACCTCCTAGAATTCTATCTAATATAATTTAGAGAGGATTCCCGCGAAGCATCCATGGCTGAATGGTTAAAGCACCCAACTCATAATTGGCGAAGTCGTAGGTTCAATTCCTACTGGATGCACGGCAATAAAAACCCCCCTAAAGTTCATTTTTGTTCAAGAATTCGTATTTTAAACTGTCAAAAGTTCATTCTTCGCAACTCTATGACATTACTTTCGAAATAGGTAATTATGTTGACTACATTGACTCTTTTCCGACCGTCCCAAAAGAACAAAAGAAACATCCATTTTTTTCGTTACTTCAATTATTTCTTTATTTCCATAATTTAGACTTTCTTTTTCATAATTTCGAAATAAGTCATTTCTTTATCTTTAGTTCAATAATTTCATAATTCCATTCCAATCCTACGTATTAATAATATCAAATTCGAATTTCAAAATCATATAATTCAAAATAAGGGAATCCTAATTTGATTATTGATTATATACGATAATTCAAAAAAAAAGGCAAGGCTATCTTACTTTTCTTTGGCGTGAGAACGTAAGGAGATAACCTATTTAAAAACATAATACTACTTCAAGAATTTCTGATCTGTAGTGGACCTCTCAGCTTCGTAGGATTGGAGTCGAGACGAAGTTCTGACCATCCGTCAGAGAAAATCGAATCATTGGCTCTGTATCAATGGAATCTCATCATCCATACATAACGAATTCTTGTGGTAAAAAAATACAAAGCATTTCGATTTGTTTAGATTCAATTACACTATTCATTATTTCGATTCATTCTACTTCAAATTTGGATATTCACTACTAATTAGTTACACATTGATGTGACCTATGGTCTTGATAAATACACTGCAGTCTTGATATTATATAATCATGCAAAGAGCAACCCTAATTGCCATCTCTCTATCCGGTTTAATTGTTAGTTTTACTGGGTATGCCTTAATATATATACTGCTTTTGGGCAACCCTCTCAACAACTAAGAGATCCATTCGAAGAACACGGTGACTGGTTGAAGTAATGAGCCTCCAATATTACGATATTAGGGCTCATAACTTCAATTGAGATATTAAAAAAATTCATTTCATGTAGTCTTGACAATTATATTTTTGTGTCTTGATAATTCAATCTTTATGTCTTGACAATTCTATTTTTATGTTTTATACTTTCTAGTGAACCTCCAATTCATTAAATGGAGTCTTGTTAATTTTATTTTGAACCCTCGACAATTCTATTTGGAAGTCTTGACAATTATGGTCAAGTGCTGTATAATATATATTGAACTCAACTGCATGGATAAGCTCACACTAACCCGTCAATTTCAGATCCAATTGGAGATTTTCTTTGGGAGGTATTGGGAAGGAATTGGAATAATATGGATGATATTGATATTGATCATTCATACAGATACAGAAGATAAAGGTTCTTTGATGGATTTAAATAGTCTATCTACACCGTAGGCATAGATAAAGATAAAAAAACCGAAGCAAAGTCTTTCTCAGGATTTCCGTGCAAAATCTAAGAGGCTAGTGGTTTATCTATATATAGATATCATTTATATATATAGATATCATTTAGCGGGGTTGCATGGAGCTTAACCAGCTGATTATTTTCAAAATATACAAGACAATAGAATCCATAACGATTTAGTATATCTATTTGAATTTGTTATATATGTATGGTTAATTCCTTATCCTTATATATAGTATATATTAATATATTAATTAATATATTAATATAATAATGAATTTGATTTGAAAAAAAAAAAAAAGAAATTCAGAATTGTTAAGTAAATTAAGAGAATTTTATATACTAAATTCAAAATGAGTGTTATTACTATTACTGATGAATAAAAATATCTACCAAAAAAAAAGGAGGGGGAGAGAAAATCATTTTATGATAAAAAAATCATTTATACCTGTTATTTCACAAAAAAAAAAAGAAGAGGAAAACCCCGGATCAGTTGAATTTCAAGTATTCAATTTCACTAATAAGATACGAAGACTTACTTCACATTTTGAATTACACCCAAAAGACTATTTATCTCAACGAGGTTTACGTATAATTCTGGGAAAACGGCAACGACTACTGTCTTATTTGTCAAAGAAAAATAAAATACGTTATAAAAACTTAATAAATCAGTTGGGTATTCGTGATTCACAAATTCGTTAATTTCTAGAATCATTTTCAATTATTCGATTTATTAGATCCTGAATTTTGATGAACTTCTTTTTTAACGATTCATGGAAGAATGAATCGAGGAAAAACCTATGAATGTCCCAGCTAGAATAAAAGACCTCATGATAGTCAATATGGGGCCTCAACACCCATCAATGCATGGTGTTCTTCGACTTATTGTTACTCTGGATGGTGAAGATGTTATTGATTGTGAACCAATATTGGGTTATTTACACAGAGGTATGGAAAAAATTGCGGAAAACCGAACAATTATACAATATCTGCCTTATGTAACACGTTGGGATTATTTAGCTACTATGTTCACAGAAGCAATAACCGTAAACGGACCGGAACAATTGGGAAATATTCAAGTACCTAAAAGAGCCAGCTATATACGAGTAATTATGTTGGAATTAAGTCGTATAGCTTCTCATCTACTATGGCTGGGACCTTTTATGGCAGATATTGGTGCACAAACCCCTTTTTTCTATATTTTTAGAGAAAGAGAATTAATATATGATCTATTTGAAGCTGCGACAGGTATGAGAATGATGCATAATTATTTTCGTATTGGGGGAGTAGCGGCTGATCTACCTTATGGTTGGATAGATAAATGTTTTGATTTCTGCAATTATTTTTTAACAAGGGTTATTGAATATCAAAAACTTATTACACGAAATCCTATTTTTTTAGAACGGGTTGAAGGAGTAGGTGTTGTTGGTAGAGAGGAAGTTCTAAATTGGGGGTTATCAGGACCAATGCTTCGGGCTTCCGGAATACAGTGGGATCTACGTAAAGTTGATAATTATGAGTGTTACGACGAATTTGATTGGGAAGTTCAATGGCAAAAAGAAGGAGATTCATTAGCTCGTTATTTAGTTCGAATTGGTGAAATGATGGAATCCATAAAAATAATTCAGCAGGCTTTGGAGGGAATTCCAGGTGGGCCGTATGAAAATTTAGAAATTCGCAGCTTTGATAGAGAAAGGGAGCCAGAATGGAATGATTTTGAATATCGATTCATTGGTAAAAAATCGTCTCCGACTTTTGAATTGCCCCAACAAGAACTTTATGTGAGAGTTGAGGCCCCCAAGGGAGAATTAGGAATTTTTCTAATAGGCGATCATAACGGTTTTCCTTGGAGATGGAAAATTCGTCCACCCGGTTTTATCAATTTGCAAATTCTTCCTCAATTAGTTAAAAGAATGAAATTGGCTGATATTATGACAATACTAGGTAGCATAGATATCATTATGGGAGAAGTTGATCGGTGAAATGATAATTGATACAACGGAAGTCCAAGATATAAATTCTTTTTCCGGGTTGGAATCTTTCAAAGAGGTCTACGGAATTCTATGGATACTTGTACCGATTTTGATTCTTGTATTAGGAATCACGATAAGTGTACTAGCAATTGTATGGTTAGAAAGAGAAATATCTGCAGGGATACAACAGCGTATTGGACCCGAATACGCCGGTCCTTTTGGAATTCTTCAAGCTCTAGCAGACGGAACAAAACTACTATTCAAAGAGAATCTTATTCCATCTAGGGGAGATATTCGTTTATTCAGTATCGGACCATCCATATCCGTCATATCAATTCTAATAAGTTATTCAGTAATTCCCTTTGGCTATAACTTTGTTTTATCTGATTTCAATATCGGTGTTTTTTTATGGATTGCTGTTTCGAGTATTGCTCCCATTGGACTTCTTATGTCGGGATATGGGTCAAATAATAAATATTCCTTTTTGGGTGGTCTACGAGCTGCTGCTCAATCGATTAGTTATGAAATACCATTAACTCTATGTGTCTTATCAATATCTCTACGTGCGATTCGTTGAAACAGAAAAATCTATTCGACGCTATTGCTATGCTCCTCTCTTTATCGTACTATATAGAAATATAGTACCATATAGGAAAGGAGTCGAATAAATTGAATAGAAACCTTCAGAATCTTTCTTTTTCACAATTCGGATTGAAGAACTAAATTAGATAGTTATATGGGTGAAATAAAACAGCTTATATTGAATAAAATTTCAGAATACTATATTTCTATTACTTCTCATTATATAGTATAGTGATTTAAAATGGCAGTAAAAATAGGGAGTCTCATTTTCTATGTATAAGAATGAAGTGAAATAAATAAATTTATAAACAGAAGAGGCCATTTAACCCAAGATTGGATAATTTGTTATCTATCCTGTTTTGAAGCGGGCTCAAAAGGCAACCCTTAATTGAGTTTTAATTACCATTTGTATGAATTATCATAGATGTTTTAAACTCAATTTTACGGGGGGGGTTAATAAAAGGGAGTGGATGGTTAGAAACACCAAGATACACAAAGGATTAGTAAGACAGATTTGGTAAATTATCCAAAAGATAATTTACGCATAATAGAAAAAGAATACTAATTGGGGCTTTAAGTTGGTAGAAAAAATCAAGTAGTACTCCCCACAACTCCGATCCAGAGTATGCTTCCATCCACTGATTCAAAAAATGACTATCAGGAACGAGAAAATCCTTTAAAATTTTTTAAGTCTCTTTTTCATAGCACAAAAAAGAAGAATAGGAACGAAAAAAACAGAAGAAATCAAAAACGAAAAGGAGATCGTTTTTGATTTCTTCTATCCATATTCATGGAGATCAAATTCACATCATAATTAAGAAACGAATGTGTAATTATTTTTCGTATTCGTAATTAATTCAAAATGATGAGGGTTATGGAGAATTCTAAAAGAGTATTTTATTGAAGAATTCAGTTATTACTCAACAAATTCAAATTTTGATTTTTAAGGGATGAGATCAATTCAGAAGTGCCTTATTGTATCTTTTATGTTGTATCTTTTATTAAAATGGATTTCTCTTTCTTATTTAGTTATTTCTAGAACAGACAGAATTGAATTGGTCTAATTCAGAACCGTTTGATAGATTTTAATCTTCTATATCTTAGGGATATATCAAGAGATAAATAATCGGCTCGGTCCTTAGATTTACTTAAGGCTTTCCAGGAGCCGTATGAGGTGAAAATCTCATGTACGGTTCTGTAATAGAGATGGGAACAGTAATGTTATCACCGACTAGGATTATCTAACAGTTTAAGTACAGTTGATATAGTTGATGCGCAATCAAAATATGGTTTTTGGGGCTGGAATTTGTGGCGTCAACCTATGGGTTTCATCGTTTTTCTAATTTCATCGCTAGCAGAATGTGAAAGATTACCTTTTGATTTACCAGAAGCAGAAGAAGAATTAGTAGCGGGTTATCAAACAGAATATTCGGGTATTAGATTTGGTTTATTTTATGTTGCTTCCTATTTAAACCTTTTTATTTCTTCATTATTTGTAACAGTTCTTTACTTGGGCGGTTCAAATATCTTTATTCCGTACATATCTGAGGTTTTTGAAATAAATAAAACATATGGAGTTTTTGGAACTACAATTGATCTCTTTATTACATTAGCTAAAACTTATTTTTTCTTATTCGTTTCTATCCTAACAAGATGGTCTTTGCCTAGACTAAGAATGGATCAATTATTAAATCTTGGATGGAAATTTCTTTTACCTATTTCTCTTGGCAATCTATTATTAACAACTTCGTCTCAATTGTTTTCACTGTAAAAGATTGATCTTCTATATTCATTACTTGTCTCAAATAAGAGAAAGAAATAAAACAAAAATATTCATAGATATTTACGATATGTTCCTTATGGTAACTGGGTTCATGAATTATGGTCAACAAACAGTCCGAGCTGCAAGGTACATTGGTCAAAGTTTCATGATTATCTTATCTCACGCAAATCGTTTACCTGTAACTATTCAATATCCGTATGAAAAATTAATCACATCAGAACGTTTCCGCGGTCGAATCCATTTTGAATTTGATAAATGTATTGCTTGTGAAGTATGTGTTCGTGTCTGTCCTATAGATTTACCCGTTGTTGATTGGAAACTAGAAACGGATATTCGAAAGAAACGCTTGCTAAATTACAGTATTGATTTCGGAATCTGTATTTTTTGTGGTAACTGTATTGAGTATTGTCCAACCAATTGTTTATCGATGACTGAAGAATATGAGCTTTCAACTTATGATCGTCACGAATTGAATTATAATCAAATTGCTTTGGGCCGTTTACCAATGTCAGTAATTGATGATTATACAATTCGAACAATTCGTATAAAAAATTAAAAAAAAGATTCTATATATATATATAGATCGATATATAGAATAGAGAAGAATAGAAATACAATATTCTCAAAAATAGTATTAAAAAATGAATAAGACAGTAGATATCAGATTAGAAATATTCTAGAATATTATCCAAATTTGAAATATTAAATAAAGAATTTTTAATGGTTAGATATGTTATATCTACTTTGATACTTAAGTTTTAGTATAGTTTCAAACTACTCTTTAGTATAAAGACCGGAATGACATCGATTATATAACTGTAACTATATCAATTCAAACTCCTTAGGATTTTTAAAGAAAAATTTTAGTATATCCAATTTTTTTCCTGGTCATATCAATAAGGTCATGAAATTTCGATTTCTTTGTCTTTTTTACATATAATGGATTTGCCCGAAACGCTACACGATTTTCTTTTAGTCTTTCTGGGATCGGGTCTTATATTAGGAAGTCTAGGGGTAGTATTACTTACCAACCCCATTTTTTCTGCTTTTTCATTGGGACTGGTTCTTGTTTGTATATCTTTATTATATATTTTATCAAATTCGCATTTTGTAGCTGCATCACAGCTACTTATTTACGTGGGAGCTATTAACATTTTAATCATATTTGCTGTGATGTTCATGAATAGTTGCGAATATTACCAAGATTTTCATCTTTGGACCGTTGGGGATGGAATTACTTTGATAGTTTGTACAAGTATTTTTGTTTCACTAATAACTATTATTCCAGATACATCATGGTACGGAATTATTTGGACGACAAGACCAAATCAGATTATTGAGCAAGATTTAATAAGTACTAGTCAACAAATTGGAATTCATTTATCAACCGATTTTTTTCTTCCATTTGAACTAATTTCAATAATTCTTTTAGTTGCTTTGATAGGTGCAATTGTCGTAGCTCGTCAGTAAGAAATCTTTAGAGAACTTGGAATATAAATCAAGATTCTTTTTTTTTTTTTCTCACTTTTATTTCTGTCGAATTCTATGTGAAGGGAAAGAGTTTTTATGTAGAAACTCCTTTTTTTATTACCGATATATTCTTTTGTTCCAGACTTGTTATATTCTTTAGTCAATTGAATCTCTTGAATTGTTGTTCCTATTGAAATGAATCAAAATTAATAAGGAGTTGGTCAATGATGCTCGAACATGTACTTGTTTTGAGTGCCTATTTATTTTCTATTGGTATCTATGGATTGATCACGAGCCGAAATATGGTTAGAGCCCTTATGTGTCTTGAACTTATACTGAATGCAGTTAATATAAATCTCGTAACTTTTTCTGATTTTTTTGATAATCGCCAATTAAAAGGAAATCTTTTTTCAATTTTTGTTATAGCTATTGCAGCCGCCGAAGCAGCTATCGGACTGGCTATTGTTTCCTCAATTGCTCGTAACAGAAAATCAATTCGCATCAATCAATCGAATTTGTTGAATAAATAGCATTAATCATAATTAAAATAAAGGAAAGTAGAATTTTAAGTAGCGTAATATTTATCAATTGAAATTAGTATGTATTCTACACAACTTAGGATCATGTTTGCATTGCCTAAATCATAAGAAATCAAAGTATCCTGGTCCTCTTCTATTCCTTAACTTCTAAATTTATATAGACGTCCTTTTTTTATTAACCATTAACAATATTATGACAAATCATTGATTCATCTGGTACATAAATATATGATTCATTGACGAGTTTACTAGATCGATAATTTTCATTTTTGATGTTCAAAAATTACAATGTCCCATTCAGTAAAGATTTATGATACATGTATAGGATGTACTCAATGTGTCCGAGCCTGTCCCACAGATGTATTAGAAATGATACCTTGGGATGGATGTAAAGCTAAGCAAATAGCTTCTGCCCCAAGAACAGAGGACTGTGTAGGTTGTAAGAGGTGTGAGTCCGCTTGTCCGACGGATTTCTTAAGTGTTCGAGTTTATTTATGGAGTGAAACAACTCGAAGTATGGGTCTATCTTATTGATACGTTTCAAAAAACACCCCACGAATACGTTTTTTACTGGCAAAAACCCGTGCTCCATTTTGGAGCACGGGTTTTTCTGGCCCAAGTGTATCTTATTTTTATCACGAATTATTTTCCTTGGTTAACAATAGTTGTAGTTTTCCCAATAGCCGCGGGTTCCTTCATTTTCTTATTTCCTCATAGGGGAAATAAGGTAATTAGGTGGTATAGCATTTGTATATGCTTAATCGATCTCCTTCTAACAACCTATGCATTTTGTTATCATTTCCAATTGGATGATCCACTAATTCAACTGACAGAGAATTATAAATGGATCCATTTTTTTGATTTTTACTGGAGATTGGGAATAGATGGACTCTCTATAGGACCTATTTTACTAACGGGATTTATAACTACTTTAGCCACTTTAGCGGCTCAGCCGGTTACTCGAGAATACCGATTATTCTATTTCCTGATGTTAGCAATGTATAGCGGTCAAATCGGACCATTCTCTTCTCGAGACATTTTACTTTTTTTCATCATGTGGGAGTTGGAATTAATTCCCGTTTATCTACTTTTATCCATATGGGGGGGAAAGAAACGTTTGTATTCAGCTACAAAGTTTATTTTGTACACTGCGGGAGCTTCTATTTTTTTATTAATGGGAATTCTGGGTATCGGTTTATATGGTTCTAATGAACCAACATTAAATTTTGAAACATTAACTAATCAATCGTATCCCGTGGCGCTCGAAATAATATTCTATACGGCATTTCTTCTTGCTTTTGCTGTCAAATCGCCGATTATACCCTTACATACATGGTTACCAGATACCCACGGAGAGGCACATTACAGCACTTGTATGCTTTTAGCCGGAATCTTATTAAAAATGGGAGCATATGGGTTGGTTCGAATTAATATGGAATTTTTTTACCATGCTCATTCCATATTTTGCCCCTGGTTAATGATATTAGGTTCTATTCAAATAATCTATGCCGCTTCAACATCTTTTGGTCAACGTAATTTAAAAAAAAGAATAGCTTATTCTTCGGTATCTCATATGGGTTTCATAATTATAGGAATTGGTTCTATAAGTGATACTGGGCTCAACGGGGCCATTTTACAAATAATATCTCATGGATTTATTGGCGCTGCGCTTTTTTTCTTGGCAGGAACTAGTTATGATAGACTACGTCTTGTTTATCTTGACGAAATGGGCGGAATGGCTATCCCAATGCCAAAAATATTCACGATTTTCACTATCTTATCAATGGCTTCGCTCGCATTGCCAGGCATGAGCGGTTTTGTTGCAGAATTGATCGTTTTTTGGGGAATAATTACTAGTCAAAAATATCTTTTCATGATGAAAATCCTAATGACTTTTGGAACAGCTATTGGAATGATATTAACTCCTATTTATTTATTATCTATCTTACGGCAGATGTTCTATGGATACAAGTTTTTCAATACACCAAACTCTTATTTTTTTGATTCTGGGCCGAGAGAATTATTTATTTCGATTTCTATCCTTATACCTGTAATAGGTATTGGTATTTATCCGGATTTCATTTTCTCATTCTCGGTTGACAAGGTTGAAGCTATTCTATCTAATTTTTAATAGATCATTTTCCTGAATAAATGAATCAAAAAGAGAAAAAAAACCTTTGCTTTGTCCAATGAAAAAAATATATATTTCCGTTAGATTCACTTAAAAAAATGGAAATTATAATAGAATATGTTTGTTGTTTGTGAGAACCCCTTGAATCATTCCATTACTTGATTGAAAGGGTTCTCGACAATTTATGGAAAGTATATATTTATATGCTTTCCATATTTTGATTTCTCAGGTTCTTTACTGATTAAAATTCAATTAGATGTAAATGAACCATAACTATGTAGTCCTATTCCTAATAGATTGATCCCCAAATAACATATCCAAATGATAAGAAATCCAATAGAGGCCACTATTGAAGAATTTACACCTTCTATTTTTTTTTTTTTTCTAGTATGTAAATAAATCGCGAATATGGTCCAAGTAATAAAGGCCCAAGTTTCCTTTGGATCCCAATTCCAATAGGATCCCCATGCCTCGTTAGCCCATACCGCTCCCGAAAGAATACCTATCGTTAAAAAGAGAAAACCCAGACTAATAATACGATAACCCCAACGATCCAATTGTTGAATAAATTGAGACCTGTAATAATTTCTAGAAGAAGAAAAAGAAGTTTTTCGTAAAACATTGTTTCTTTCATTCATATTCATGTATTTGATTTCAACAAAATCAAATGATTTATTTAAAGAATCCAAATTCTTGGTAAAAGGAAGAGTTTGGATGACTTCTTGAAACGTAATGACTAAAATAGCCACTGATAATAATGATCCACATAAAAGGGCTGCATAGCCCAATATCATCATACTTACGTGCATCATTAGCCAATGGGATTGTAGAGCTGGGACTAATATTACGGATTGATGCATTTTGGTTAAAAGACCCGAAGTCGCAAAGCCTTGGGTAAAAATAACACTTGGTGCTATTATTGTACTTAAAAGGTTTTTCTCCTTTTTAAAACACGGAACCATATGAAAAATGGAAAAACCCCATGAAAGAAAGATTAGAGATTCATATAAATCACTAAATGGTAAATGGCCCGAAAAAAACCAACGAGTAATTAACAATCCCGTTACACAGAAAAAGGTTATTATCATGGCTTTTTTGGACAAATCATATAATCCTACGATTTCATTGACTAATAAGGTTATTAAATGAATTGAAATAACAATTGATATGACGGAAAATGATATATGAGTTAATATATGCTCTAAAGTTGAAAATATCATATATATATGTAAATGAAAATAAATATCTATAATCTATAATGAAAATAAAAAAGGTATGAATACTAGGAATAGAAATAGGGAATTGAATTCATTCTAGGTAGGACTTTTTCTTTTCAAATTTTTAAAATATAGGATGCCATGCCGCTACTCGGACTCGAACCGAGATGCTCTAGCACTGCTTCCTAAGAGCAGCGTGTCTACCAATTTCACCATAGCGGCTTACTCGAAATCATAATAACTAATTCTTTAGTCAATCGTCGAGATTGAAAGAATCCATTAAAGTGCAATATTTATTTAGTCCATTTCTTTACTAAACATTTAGTATAAATTAAGAATTATTAAGTAAATTTGAAATTTGGATTTATTCGAATATCTAATGAATATATATATATATAGAAAATGGATAAATATATGATATATAGAATAGAATATAGAATCATTTTTTATTTAAGTTATAGTAATTCTTACTATTACTAATAACTAGTTGTTATGTTATTCCCGTCCACTACGATCTTTGCCTCTGGAACTGAATTATTTTATTATATCTGAGAAAGACTTCCAGATTCAAAGGAAGTTTAATTGTGATTGTACTGAATCTGGAATGTTATTCTATTCCATTCCTTAGATTCTAAGAATCTATCTTCTAGATATATATTTTTATTTTATTTATGCATATTGCTTTTTTTTTAATATGTCAATCGAATTGTACGGGGATTCACGGGGGGCATGAATATTATGAAATCACTTCTAATAGAACGTGCCCGCGAAAATCCAAAACAATTTCATTGATGTTGTTTATTAGTCTTAATAATACTAAGAATTATTTCTATTAGATTCGTATGTATATATTTTTTTGAATTCCAATTGGTATATTTTTTTTCTTTTCCATAATTTATAGAATAGATCGATCTATCTATGAATTATTTCGATCTATTCATTATACTTTATATCAAAATATTGATATCAAAAATATAAAAAAATATAGAATGTTTTGA
Organism: Trifolium pratense; assembly: GCF_020283565.1. Taxonomy (NCBI): domain Eukaryota; kingdom Viridiplantae; phylum Streptophyta; class Magnoliopsida; order Fabales; family Fabaceae; genus Trifolium; species Trifolium pratense. The sequence continues at coordinate 142,842 of NC_047412.1, forward strand.
TTTCTAAGGAATGGGTTTTTCGTAGTTTCCATTCAAATAAAAAAAAACACTGTTGAAACTATAACTATGTAGTTTTGACTTCAATCCAGTAATGAAATAACGAAAAAGCACATTTTTTTGTAGTTACTTAATGACTACTGATTTTTTAGTTATTTCATTTTATGACTCTTAAAGAAATACATTTCGATTTTTGGAATGAAAGCAAAATAGTTAATTAATATATATATCTAAAATTTAACACTACATTCAAAAAAATGAAAAAATGAGATTAGATATATAATCTAGTTAGAATATATTCTATATAGAATATATTCTAAATCAAATATAATCTAATTGATGTTCTATATTCTATACTAGTATTAGTCTAAAATGAGTAGTAAAGAATACTCTTTGAATCGAGCTAATTTATATTATTCCAATTCAACATTTTTCTTTGTTACAAAAAAACCTTTGGGTTTATCTGTAATGTTACAAAAAAAACCTTTTGATTTATTGCGTTTATCTGTATAAAAAAAACTTGTGGATTTATCTGTAAAAATACATTCAGCCAATGAATGGGCTTTCAATGCTGTCCAATATCCCCCTTTTTTCCAAAAATTCTTACGAATTTTTTTTTTTGATATAGAAGTGCGCTTTTTTGGAACTGCCATACAATTCAGATAGTTTTTTCATTACTATAGTTCGATGTGAAAGACATTTGTTCTGTAAATGAAAACGAATTATTCTGGAATTAGCCGTATGTCTTATCTATCCGAATTCCCTCTTTATTTTTTTCTATCTAAAGTAAAAACATTGAATATTATATATATAAATTTTCCAAATTTTTCATAGAAGATATCTATGGATCTCTTTTTATTGTAATGGAAAATAATCAATTAGTTCAAAGAGGAACTAATGTTTCTGACTCATACAACAAAGTCTTATTATTCTTTTTTATTGTTTTTCTAATTTATATCAAAATAAATAAACAAATGTTCTTCGTTTTGGTGTAATGATTTATCCTCATTCTATAGATAAAAATTTTGTTTTTATTTATTGTAATCTTATATTATTATTTATTTCTAAATTTCTAGTCATTTTTCTTTTTCTTAATTTATAAAAAAAAAAAAAAATGACTAACCTAAGATAGTAATTAATTAATATTACTTAAAATAAGAATCATTTTTTTTTTTTTTCACTAGGAATTTGGTTATTGACAGATTTTTACTTTGTACTTTCCAATATTGAAACGATTGTGCAAAGATTCAAAACAATTAAGAATATCAAATTCTATTTATATATCCGTTTTTTTATTAACCGAACCCCTTTACAAAAGAGATAAAACAAACGAATAAGAAACAAAATTCATCAAGAATCAAAAAATTTTTTATTCTTTCATTTTTTTTTTTTGTATGGAATATACACATCAATCTTTATGCATCATTCCTTTCATCCCACTTCCCGTTCCTATTTTAATAGGGGTAGGACTTCTACTTTTTCCCACGGCAACAAAAAATCTTCGCCGTATGTGGGCTTTTCCTAGTATTTTTTTGTTAATGATAGTTATGATTTTTTCGATCGATCTATCTATTCATCAAATCGAGAATAATTCTATCTATCAATATGTATGGTCTTGGACTATAAATAATGATCTTTCTTTAGAGTTTGGCTACTTGATCGATTCACTTACTTCTATTATGTCAATATTAATCACTACTGTTGGTATTCTGGTTCTAATTTATAGTGATAGTTACATGTCTCATGATCAAGGCTATTTGAGATTTTTTACTTATCTGAGTATTTTTAATACTTCAATGTTAGGATTAGTTACTAGTTCCAATTTGATACAAGTTTATATTTTTTGGGAATTGGTTGGAATGTGTTCTTATCTATTAATAGGTTTTTGGTTCACACGTCCTATTGCGGCAAATGCTTGTCAAAAAGCGTTTGTAACTAATCGTGTAGGGGATTTTGGTTTATTATTAGGAATTTTAGGTTTTTATTGGATAACGGGTAGTTTGGAATTTCGGGATTTATTTCAAATATTCAATAACTTAATTTATAAGAATGAGGTGAATCTTTTTTTTGTTACTTTGTGTGCCCTCTTGTTATTTAGCGGATCAGTTGCGAAATCTGCCCAATTCCCTCTTCATGTATGGTTACCGGATGCTATGGAAGGTCCTACTCCTATTTCTGCTCTTATACATGCTGCTACTATGGTAGCAGCGGGAATTTTTCTTGTAGCTCGACTTCTTCCTCTTTTCATAGTTATACCCTCCATAATGGGTGGAATAGCTTTGATAGGTATAATAACCGTAGTATTAGGAGCTACTTTAGCTATTGCTCAAAAAGATATTAAGAAAAATTTGGCCTATTCTACAATGTCTCAATTGGGTTATATGATGTTAGCTTTGGGTATGGGCTCTTATCGAGCCGCTTTATTTCATTTGATTACTCATGCTTATTCAAAAGCATTGTTGTTTTTAGGATCTGGATCCATTATTCACTCAATGGAAGCTATTGTTGGATATTCTCCAGATAAAAGTCAAAATATGGTTCTTATGGGTGGTTTAAGAAAACATGCGCCAATTACAAAAACCTCTTTTTTAATAGGTACACTTTCTCTTTGCGGTATTCCACCTTTTGCTTGTTTTTGGTCTAAGGATGAGATTCTTAATGATAGTTGGTTGTATTCGCCAATTTTCGCAATAATAGCTTGTTCCACAGCAGGATTAACTGCGTTTTATATGTTTCGAATCTATTTGCTTGTTTTTGAGGGATATTTAAACGTTCATTTTCAAAATTTCAATGGAAAGAAAAATAGTTCATTCTATTCAATATCTTTATGGGGCAAAGAAGAAAAAAAAAAATTAAAAAAGAAAATCCATTTATTAGCTTTATTAACGATGAATAATAATGAAAGGACTTCTTTTTTTCGGAAGAGAACACATTCACATCGAATTAATCGAAATGGCAAAAGCATAAGACGTCTTTTTCTTGATAGTACCCATTTTGGTACAAAAAATATTCCTTTTTTTTATCCTCATGAATCGGACAATACTATGCTATTTTCTATGCTTGTATTAGTACTATTTACTTTCTTCGTTGGATCCATTGGAATTTCTTTCAGCCAAGAGGGAATAGATTTGGATATATTATCTAAATTGTTAATTCCGTCTATAGACCTTTTACATCCAAATTCAAAGAATTCTACGGATTGGCATGAATTTTTTACAAATGCAACTTTTTCGGTGAGTATAGCTTTTTTCGGAATATTTATAGCGTCTTTTTTTTATAAACCCGTTTTTTCTTCTTTACTAAATTTGAACTTATTTAATTTATTTCAAAAAAGTGTTCCTAAAAAAATGATTGCCGACAAAATAATCAATATTCTATATGATTGGTCATATAATCGTGGTTATATAGATGCTTTTTTTGAAGTATCTTTAATTGGGAGTGTAAGAAAGTTAGCTAAATTCAATTATTTTTTTGATAGACAAGTAATTGATGGAATTCCAAATGGAGTTGGTATTTCAAGTTTTTTTATAGGAGAGGCTATCAAATATGTGGGGGGGGGGCGAATTTCTTCGTATATTTTCTTTTTTGTATTAATCTTTTTTGTAATTTGTTATTATATATTTAGTTAACTACTATTCAACCTAAATTGGGGTTATCCGCTAATAATTATGGTAGAGTTGTTTATGACTGTCTCATCTGAAAAGCTTCGGGGAGGTCAAGAAAACGATAGATTCG